>NW_007729372.1:229495-243522 GCF_000696425.1 Galeopterus variegatus | reverse complement strand
TAGTAAGAAACAGATGAAGAAACATAAAATGCATTTGCACGTGGGCATGTATGTGTGTGTGCACGCGCGCGCGCGTGTGTGTGTGTGGTGTATGAGTGGGTGCATGTAATTATATTTTTCTTTTATAAGTGCTTAAAGATAGTTTTACTCATTTCCTTATTTCCTCAACATTTCAAAATCTGCCTGAGCAATTACTCCCTTCTTGTGAGCTGTGCTTATCTCCATCCTGTTTCTTTTCATTTTTAGCTCTCACACTCCTTCTCCCAGTCACGGCATCTCAAATCTTCACTGTTGAAAGGCTGTGGTAGAAGGAGCAAGGGCAATGGTCCTAGGCACACCTGGTTGGAACCAGAATCTTCTACCCACCAGATACTTTTTTTTCTTTTGTTTTTTTTTCTGATTTTACTTATATTTATTTTTGTGGGGTACATTGTGTTGTTTCAATATACNGGGAACAATCTCAGCCTGATAAAGGGCAATCTGTTAAAAACTTATAGCTAATATCATAGTTAATGAAATAGATATATAAAGGAGGAAAACAAGTTGGACAACATGTGGGTGTGTTTACAGAGGTTTAAATAATTAACTATGACATAAAGGTGAGGTTCAATAGGCAGTTGAAATTTGGAAATGGAGCTCATGGAAACTGCAGATAGTTTTACCATATTAGTGAAAATTTAAACCACTTCCTCATATCAATGAAAATTGAAACCACAAATGAGGCACAGATTCTCAGGAAAAACCATAAGGGAAAAGGAAAAAGGATTGAGGATGCAACATTAAGGGCACCTATATTCAAGGAGCAAGGAAAGAAAAAATCAGCAAAGAAAATTTAGAAATGTTGATCAATAACCACTGATCAGTCATGTTCTGCCTCACAAGAATAATTGCCAATTAAGAGTTGTTTTGAATTCATAATATAAAAAGAAATTTCCCTTGAAAAAAAATTATGCCCTTTAAGAAATCTCCCTTCCTCTTCCATTGGGATTATCAAATGATTGGACAAAGCTTAGGAAGGATGAGTAAAAGTTCAAGTTCATCTTCAAGAAAATAGACAGATTTAACCAATTCATCTACCATGCTCTTCACATGCAGCTAAAGGCCATACAGCCTGGGAGATGCCCTTCCCCATTTCCTAACTGGAACAGAATCCAGGGTCATCATCCCTTTCTCTCTGCTAATGGTGCTATCTTGTTTTCCAGAACTTTAACAGAAGTCTTCCTAAATACACACCACTTGGAGTTCTTCAGGGAGTTCCTCAAAGAACGGAAGGCTGAAGGCCCATTGCAGTTCCTGATTGCAGCACAAAAGATCAGTTTGGAGTCCAGTGAAAAGATTCAAAAGTCTCTCCTTGAAAATTTAATCAAGACTTACTTCCATGGCAATATCTCTCCCGGTATGCATAGTGTTTTAGGAGAATAATCTGGAAATAGCCCATCTCATGTGAGCCCTTGGAGAGAGCAGAGCTAGGCAGCGACCACGTGGGGGCGTATTGAGACAAAGATTAAGAGGAACAGTTAAGCAAAGAACAGCAATAATCAATCCAAGCCTGTAATACTAGTAAAAGAAACCAAGTGCAAGATATTTTCACATAAATCTTCTCGTTTGATTTTATTTGATTCTGAAAATAGAATTTTGTTTAATCACTGTAGGATAGGGATGAATATCTGCCAAGCCTGTAATACTAGTAAAAGAAACCAAGTGCAAGATATTTTCACATAAATCTTCTCGTCTGATTTTATTTGATTCTGAAAATAGAATTTTGTTTAATCACTGTAGGATAGGGATGAATATCTCCACTTCACTAATGAAGAAGGTGAAACACAGAGAAGTTAATTAGCTTCTTCAGTTGGTGGAACCTGAATTCAAATTTGTCATTTGACCATCAAATCGACTAGTCTGGCATTAGATACAAAAGGGTTAGCTGTATACAAAGTTGGAGTGGTCACCCACCATGGATTGCAAAGAGAGTTGTATGGGAAGGAGAACCGTACATCTGGAAATCTTTCAAAAATTTTGTCTTATTTTCTTGCCTAAGGCAAGAAGGTAAATCTGGCCCATGTAAATTCATGTTGCTCAAAAGCAGAAGTTACAACTAAAGTATTGACCTGTGATTCTAAAGGAGAACAAAAGAGGGTGAGCATGATCCCATCCTGGAGGTAAACAAATCTATAGCAAAGCAGTGAAGATAGAGCCTCCTATTTTGTCACAGATAAACAGATGGGATTTTTGTGTGTCTGTTTTTTGCTTGCAGTAAACCAAAATAAGGGAATAAATTTTATGAGTATAGAGAGGTAAAATTAGCAAATCTTTATTTGTAAGAAATATTTACTTGTTGAATCTCAGCATGTCAAGTTCTATACATAATTTTGAATGAGCTAGACAAGAAAGAGGGGTACCCAGATCCTTGATAAGTTTTCGAGTCTCATTAATGAGCTCAACAGTCTCTGAACACCTGGAGAACCACATTGCCCTTACAATATTTATTTCTAATCTTGGATTTCCCATTTTCCCCAGCAATTTAAATTTAATCCTTTATTCTTCTGCTCTCTCCCTACATCTTCAAACCAGTTGCAGAACTTCAAACCAGTTGTAGAAATGAGTCTTTTTAAAATGTCTTTTCCCCGAAGCACTCATCTCTGAAATTTGAATGGAACTAAATCAGGACAGTATTTGATATACAAATCCACTTGCACATAACATTCCAAATATGCTTTGGAGATTTGCAAACAAATTGTGGAGGGGTCAGTGGCTAGCCAGATTGAGAATAGGGGGCTGTGAGACTGTAAGATGGAAAAACACCTCCTACCTCAGACATGGTAGAGGAGGAGGATGACTTTTTTTCTCTCTCTTGCATTTTTTAGAAGATATCCTGCAATGTGATGCCCCTATTATCGAAGACATCACTCGCATGCAAAATGTCACAATGAGCAAATTGTTTATACTCCAGGAATGTGTCATGAAGTCTCTGGAAGAAAAGTGGTGAGTATGCTCAGTGAAGGCAAGGATTCTTTCTGGAGTTGCTCATTGGCTTCTGAAAGCTTCATCAAGGCTCATAATCCATTCTCATAGCTCATTGCCAGAGCCTCCCTGCAAAAGAAAAAACCAAACTTATCTTGAACCCTCCTACCTACCTACCTGCACACACACATGCACACACACACATGCACACACACTTCTGTTCATTTGCCTTAAGAAAGAACGATATAATGTTGATCAGAAAGGATAGACTGACGTTAGCAAAGAACTGAAATGGTAAGAAGAGTGTTTTTGAGTATCTCTCGATTCCCCAATTTCCATTGCTACTTCCTCCAAAAACTGGGGTAGATTTGCCTTGACTGTTATCTTTTATGTGCCAGATTTTTTGCCACCTCTGATATCCTTGGTCTCTTTCTGGCAGGTTTAAGGATTACCAAGAGCTGTTCCCACCTCGTCCTCAAGAGGTGGAAATTGAAGTACAAACTACACATAGGAAGCCCTCAAAGACAGCAACAACTTACCTACAGGAATTGCAGGTCAGTGAGGAAGAAAGTGAACACAAGACATTGGAGAAAAGGAAACCACTGCCTATGCATTTTCAATCATACAAAAAATTTTTACTGTTAGCCTATTTAATCACTAAAACAATTACTTTTGGGGGTAGGTTTTTATATCCCCATTTTACAAAGGAGGAATCTGAGGCTCAAAGAAATTGTTACACTGGGAATTTAGGGAAGACTCTCTCTTCTCTATCTGTGATTAGAACCAATTGGGTGATAGGCGCAGGGGTTGAATACATGGAGATCAAAATGTCAGGTTTTTTAAACTGCTCAAAGCTAATTTAGAGGACATGAGTTGCCCGTGAAGCCAGGTTGTTTTGCTAAACCTCTCTGCACCCAAATTAGGCTTATTTACACATCCAGTCACTGGCATAACAACAATTTAGGCCTCTACTTAACCAGGATGAGATCCTTACTGTATGTCAAAGGGCAGGACTGAAACAAGCAAATCCCAGAGAGAGAATGCAAAGGGCTGAGAGCAAAGCATGCCCGTTTTCTTCTTTCAGACTCATCAGTTGTCTAGCTCATTCTCCCATGGGAGGAGAGAAAAAGGTAAGAAAGAGGAGACAGGAATGTGACTCAGGAAAGTCTCTTTGTATGGTTTAAGAAAAAGAGCAAAGCATGCCCGTTTTCTTCTTTCAGACTCATCAGTTGTCTAGCTCATTCTCCCATGGAAGGAGAGAAAAAGGTAAGAAAGAGGAGACAGGAATGTGACTCAGGAAAGTCTCTTTGTATGGTTTAAGAAAAATAAAATATATATATACCCCCTTAAACAATCACTTGCTCAATGTGTTTTAGAGTTGGTTAGTATCAGAAAAATTTGAGCCCAGCTCTGTCTGACTCCAAAGGTCATGCTACAATACCTCTGAAAATAATGCCTAAGCACTTTGATCCAATATTCCAGGGGTGAAAATTTGTTTTTCTCTCCTTTCTGCTCTGTATTTCCTCCATATATAAATCTACTCCATGTCAGGGCACCATGAATAATCATATAAAATATTTAAAATAATACTATATCCAGAATCAGGACACTTGTTTTAATTTCAGGTCTTCTGGTTGTTCTTAGATAAAAGCAAACCAACATGTACTTAATGCCTACTTTGTGCCAAGCACTACACCAGGGTTTACATATGTAATCACTAAACCTCACCACAACCCTAAAGGCTGTTTCTACCTTACACATGGAGATATTAGATACAGGTTAAATAAACTGACCTAAATTACACAATTAGGGATAAGCTAGGCTCCAGACTCAAAGTTTCTGATTCCAAATTCAGTGTAATAAATTATATTTATTTTTTATACGTCACCACTGGCTATCTCAAGCCATGCTTATGTTGAGGTTCCTTGTCTGTATGTAGACTGAGACAACTGAACTAGTTGATAAGTAAGATTCTTTCTGATTCTAAATATCAATTTCTCAAAGGGTAAGGAAACTGGAAAGTGGTCACTGGATACCTAGTAAGAAACAGATGAAGAAACATAAAATGCATTTGCACGTGGGCATGTATGTGTGTGTGTGCGCACGTGTGTGTGCGTGTGTGCACGCGTGTGTGTGTGGTGTATGAGTGGGTGCATGTAATTATATTTTTCTTTTTTAAGTGCTTAAAGATAGTTTTACTCATTTCCTTATTTCCTCAACATTTCAAAATCTGCCTGAGCAATTACTCCCTTCTTGTGAGCTGCGCTTATCTCCATCCTGTTTCTTTTCATTTTTAGCTCTCACACTCCTTCTCCCAGTCACGGCATCTCAAATCTTTACTGTTGAAAGGCTGTGGTAGAAGGAGCAAGGGCAATAGCCCTAGGCACACCTGGTTGGAACCAGAATCTTCTACCCACCAGATACTTTTTTTTCTTTTGTTTTTTTTCTGATTTTACTTATATTTATTTTTGTGGGGTACATTGTGTTGTTTCAATATACATACATATCCTACACAATGATTCACTTAGGGTAGATAACATAGTTTTGTCCCCATTAATTCACCCCTCATCCTCCCTCCACCCCCATCTCTCCCGGCCTCTGGTAACCATTCTTCTACTCTCTCTCTCTCTCTTTTTTTTTAAATGCTGTTGCTTTGCCTCCCACGGATTTGTCACCCCACTTCCCCTGGGTGACAGAACCACAAAGGATTTCTCAAAGCCCATCTCTTCTGAGCAGTGAGAGACCCCAAAGTGGTTAATCTCCTGCCGGAAACTTCAAGCGAGAGGCATTCCTTCCTTGGGAAATTAACCCCGAATTGGGGTTCTCTTCCTGCATTTATTTTCCAGACCAGGAAGTTACAGGAAGAGAACATAGGTGGGGTTATAGTTTAATAATATAGGCTGGTAACTTTCAGTGAAACAAGCCAGATGACATTCCAGTAGACAAGTGATCTTACAGCAATTTCTCAGTATCTTTACATAACAATCAGTAACTAGTCTGTCCTTGAGCCAGCAACCTTGCTGTGCCACAAATCTTTATCTTACACCAGAGACTTTATAGCCTGAGGAAAATTTCCAGTGCTCCACAAGGTCAATATTTGAAACTGCAAGGCTTTGAAAAACCAGGCCCTGTGAAGTACCTATGCTTTGTAGTATATTCCACCAAATACACAAAGTTTAACATCGTTATTGAAAAAAGAACTCTTAAAAATGAATTAGAAAAATCTATGTAGAAATTTGGTGAAGGACATGAGCAGATAAGTCAGGTACCCCCCAGATAAGTCATGCACCCCCCAAAACACACATCATTAATAAGTACATTCTACAATTTGGTTGCAGGCAGGGGCAGGGCAGGCCTGACCAGCTCTCAGGATCCCAGGCGGCTGGTTCCCTTGCTGGCCTGGGTGTGTGGCAGCAGGGGCAGGGCTGAGGCCCATGGTCGCATCTCTCAGGATACCCGGGAAGGGCTTTGGGCTGGCTTCATTGCTGGCCGGCTGTGGGTGCGGCATCTGAGTACCCACCAGCTACTTAATCTGGGGCAAGGCACACAAACTCTCTGTCCTAAATTGTATCACCTTTAAATTGGAGCTAAAAATTAATCCTTTAGAGAGGTGTTGTGAAGATTAAATGTAATCAATACCAAGTAGAATCTCAGAGAATAGCAGCTATACTAATGTACATGTTATACCCCTCTCTTTCTCCAGAACAGAGGCTGGCTGAAAATGATTGGCTTTGTCAAGAGTTTTTGCAAGTACCGCAGATTTATGTCAAATCCTAGAAGGTGCCTCGAATTTGTAGATTATCTTCACCTGGAAATGCAAAACAACAAAGAAAGTAAGTTGTTTGTCTATTTATTCCCCTTCCCTCTTGATATTTCAGCCTACTAGGGTTAGCTCAGATAAGAAGCTGCAGAGCTTATTGCTTTATGCCATGCCAGTGTCAACGTGGAGTCTGGCAAGAACCCCAGGTCCTGGGTGCAAACCAAGCCCAGGCCTACCTGGAGAGGGAGTGAGCCCAGCAGCCTCTGCTTGGGGAGCTAGCCAGTGTGGAGAACGACTAATCTAAGGCACTGAGAGATCTCACATTTTACATTTTTCTTATGTTGTTTAATTTGGTCTTTAAAAATTCTTTAAAAAATGTTTCTGCTTATAAAATTAATACATGCTATTAATAAACAGGTAATAAAAATTACAGGTATATATGGTGTAGGAGTGAAAATCTCTCAAGAGATAACATTGTCAATGCTTTGTAAACCTACCTCCTGAATGTTTTTCTATATGTATCTTTTTTTTTTCTTCCTTTTTTTGTCTTTTTTCGTGTCCGGCACCGGATCACAACCCTCAGTGTCGCGCCCGTACCGGACCGGGACCGGCAACGGGATTGCAACCCTCGGTGTTGCGCCCGCACCCCACTCAGCCAGTGAGCGGGAACCGGTCTGTATGTGGGATCCGAACCCTCAGCGGGAGCGCCACTGCACTCCCAAGCGGCACACTATAGCAGTGCGCCACCGGGCCGGCCCTATATGTATCTTGATATATATTTTCCCCACAAAATTAATGCTATATGTTATATTCGTAACTTGCTTTCTTCACTTTTTAATTTTTTTTTATTATTATTAGCATATGATTAGCTTTTTGCACTTAATGTATCTTGGATGTCATTTCATGTCAATACATATATATATATATATATCTGCCATGTTGTTTTTGACTTCTATAAAGTGTCCATCATATGGATTTATTCAACTGCTTCAGTCATTAATTCATTCAACACATGTTTTAAGAATGTGCTGTATGGCAAGCACCTTGCCAGGTGCTGGGAATACAATAATGAACATGCAGCGTAGGATCTGCCCTTGTGGCACCTACAGATTTCAAACAGAAAATATGAGCCACAGATATTGGGTTTGAATCTGCCACTTTCTAGCAGAATGACCTTGGAAAAGTGACTTTGTGCCTGTTTCCCCATCTGTAGAATGGGAATAATAATTGTTCCTATCTCATAGGGATGTTGTGAGTATTGAGTTAATACATGCAAAGTGTCTTAGAACTTATGCTTGGCAATAGTACATGCTATAAAAGAGTTAGCCAGTATTACTGCTGTTACTATATTATTATGATGAGTGATCCCAATGATAATTGCAGGGAGACCCTAATTAGTTATGGGAGAGGGTTAGGGAAGACTTCTCCCAGAAAATGACATAAAGTTGAGTTTTCAGGAATGAGCAAGTGGGATAGGAGGGAGCAATTTCTAGGTATGCATAGAACCTGAAAATAAGAGGATGATGAGATTTAGGAACTGCAACCAGTCCAGTTGGACTAGAGATTAATGAGATGAGGAAAGTGCCTGAGATGAGACTGGAAAGATTGGTAGTGACAAATCACGTCTCTCTTGATAGCTTTTGAGTTGTTCCAACTTTCCAACTCTATGACCTTGCTTTCCAACTGTCCAACTTTATGACTTAATGCTGCAAAACATACATATTTTGCAATTGTGTGTTTCTAAGAAATAAACTCCTTAAAATGGGATAATGGGTAAATGATTAAAAATAGTCAAATTTTGGCCCTCTAAAAACATTACACTGATTTATACTCCATTAGCATAGTGTCTAATTCCTCACATTCCCACCATCATTGGGTATTACGCATTTTAGAAAACTGCTGACCTGGTAAATGAAAAATAATATTTCATACTAACTTATAATTCTTTAGTACTTGAAAATCTTTATTGGCCATTTGTATTTTTTCAAACTGTTTATGTTCTTTGTCTATTTTTCAAATGGAATTTTAATATTATTATTATTTTGTAATTTGCAAAAAATTTTCATATATATCTTTTATGAACTGCCTCACGACCAAACATTTGGGATTCAAGAATAGTTCTAGCTCTTTTGTTTCTTCTTTTAAATAAAATCAGTTCAAGCACTTACACCCCAGAAGAGTAGGACATCCACTTTCACCATTCTTTGACTTCCTAATTCCCAGCATTGCATGAGAGCCCAAGAATAAGAGTGTTTCACCAAGTCACTGGGAGTTCTACCTGGTTTCCAGTTCCCCTAAGATGTAGGGAAGAGCCTCATAAAACAGTCTTCCACTGATCCAAGTCTTTTATTTTGAAGTATAGCATCCATATGAATGACCGTATGAAAAACTGAATCCCCACCACCCAACCCAAGGAATAGAAAACTGCATAACCAGGTGACACATGTGCATCTCTTCAATCAAACCCCCACATTACCCACCACAGATGTAAACTCTGTTTAGAACACAGGTGTTCATTTAATTGTCTTTTAAAATGTTCATGTGTTTTTATACTTCCCCCATAGTATCCTAACTCAAAACCTTTGATTCCCACTGCAACTTTCATTTCACTAATTTTATTGATTTTCTTAGGCCAAACAGTGTGTTTTTTTTTATCCTACCTGAGAAAACAGAAGCTAAGCACTCAGAAGAGAACTTTTACAGCTCCCCTCCACTAAATTGCACAGTCAACCTCCCCTGTACTAACATGGTCTTGTCACAGTGGTAAGCGGCCTGTCCTCTCTCCTAACTAAGCATCTCTCCCCCGTCATCTACTCAAGGGCATTAATCCAGCAATTTTTTGCTTGTTCTCTGCATCGTTTTAATTTTTTTCCCACTAAATTACCCAATCAGCACCAAATATGGAATAGTACCTCTTAACTAAAGAATTTCTCCCTGATTCTACATTTCCTTCCAATTATCTGGCACATTTGTCTGTTTCCCTTTTGAACAGAAATCCTCAAGTGTTATGCATTCTTGCTGCTTTTTTTCTTTTCTTCACATTTATTTATTTTATTTATTTTTATTTACTTTTTATTTATTTTTAATTACTTTTTAAAGTAACTTTTTAAGCTATAATTTACATACAACAAAATTCACCAATTTTAAGTGTGTAATTTGATGAGTTTTGATGAATGTCACTACCCCCACAATCATGATGTAGAATATTTCCATCACCAAAAAAATTTCTTTATATCCCTTTTAAGTCAACATTCTCTCCCTTCCCCTACCACTCTCTGGTCTGGCAACCACTGGTCTGCTTTCTATCACTACCATTTAACCTTTTCTAGAATTTAATATAAATGGAATCATGCTGTATATAGCCTTTTGTGACCAGCTTCTTCTATATAGCATAATGCTTTTGAGATTCATCTATGCTGTTGTGTGTCTCAGTAATTCATTTCTTTTTATTGCTGGGTAATATTTCATTATACCATACCATGATGTGTTTATCCATTCACTAATAGATATTTGGGTTGTTTCTAGTTTGGAGTTATTATGAATAAAGCTTCTGTGAATATTCAAGTACAAGTCTTTGTGTGGATATATGTTATTTCTCTTGGGTAAATGACTAGGAGTGGAATTGCTGGGTCATGTGGTAAATTATGTCAACTTTGTAAGAAACTGTTTTCCAAAATGGCTATACCATTTTTGCATTTCCATCACCAGTGCAAGAAAGTTTCAGTTGCTTCACATCCTCACCAACATTTGATATTATCTATCTTTTAATTTTAGCCATTCTAGAGGATAGGTAATGGTATCTCATTGTATTAGTCCATTTTGTGTTTCTTATGAAAAAGTAAATGGAACTGGGTAATTATAAAGAAAAACGAAATTTATTGCTTATAGTTTCTAAGGCTGGGAAGTCCAAAGTCCATCTGGTGGTGGTGACAGTGACCCGGGGGTCTCACATTGCAAGATGGTGGAAGCAGAGAGAGCAAGAAAGACACACTCTCCTCTTCTTTTAAAGCCCTCAGAACCATGCCCTTGACCACAATTTTTAATCAATTCACTGCTGCACGGTCCGTGACAGTGACCCGGGGGTCTCACATTGCAAGATGGTGGAAGCAGAGAGAGCAAGAAAGACAGACTCTCCTCTTCTTTTAAAGCCCTCAGAACCACGCCCTTGACCACAATTTTTAATCAATTCACTGCGGCACGGTCCTACAATCCAATCACCTATTTAAGGCTCCACCTTTCAATTACCTTAATAGGAATTCCCACCCTCTTAACAGTCACAGTGGGGGCTAAGTTTCTAATACATAAACTTTGGGGACACAATTCAAGCTTCAGTGAGTTTTGGGGGGGACATAATTCTGTCCACTACATTCCACCCCTGACCCTCCAAAACTGATGTCTTTTCACGTACAAATACATTCATTTCATCCCCAAAGTCTTAACTTGTTTCAACCCAAAAGTCCAAAGTTCAAAGTCCCAGCTGTGAAATCAATACATGTTATCTACTTCCAAGATACAATGGTGGGACAAACATAGGGTATATATTCCCATTCCAAAGCAGAGAAATGGGACAAAATAAGTTATCTACTTCCAAGATACAATGGTGGGACAAACATAGGGTATATATTCCCATTCCAAAGCAGAGAAATGGGACAAAAGTGTCCTTTTCGCATGCAAATACATTCATTTCATCCCCAAAGTCTTGTTTCAACTCAAATCCAAAGTTCAAAGTCCCATCCGTGAAATCGAAAGAAGTTATCTACTTCCCAATACAATAATGGGACAAGCATAAGGTACATATTCCCACTTCAAAAGGGAGAAATAGGCCAAAAGAAAGGTGTAACAGGTTCCAAAAAAGTCCAAAACCCAGCAGGACAGGCATTAAATCTCAAGGCTGGCAAGTCAGGTACCTTGATCCTACGTTCGACCTCCTATGCATGGTTGTGTCAGGGTTGGGTCTCCAAATCCTTTGGCAGCTCCATTCCTATGGCTTTCCAGGTCTCAGGTGATGCTTCAGCTCTCCCAGGCTGCCATTCCACTCTGGTAGCTCCCACAGGTCTAGGATCTCCATTGTGATCCCACTCTCATGGCTCCATTAGACATGGCACTGATGGGGTTTCTCTGCTGCAATTCTGACCCCACAATTCTGTTCAGCATTGCTCTAGTGAAGGCTATCTGCAGTGATTCACCCCTGTGACAAATCTCTTCCTGGGTCCCTGGGCTTTTGTATACATCTTTGAAACTGCAGTGGAGGCTCCCAAGCCTCCACAGCTCTGGCATTCTGCAAACTTGCAGACCTAATATCACGTGGATGCCTCCGAGACTTCCTGCTTGTGTTTTTCAAAGCTGCAGGTCCAGCCACACCTGGGGCCAATTTAGCCACAGCTGGAGCAGCCAAAGCAGCTGATGTGCTGGTGCTGGAAGCAGCTTCTGGAGGTGGCCCTGAGCAGCAAACATGTGTAGGGTGCCTCAGGCCTGTTCCCNGTCTTAACTTGTTTCAACCCAAAAGTCCAAAGTTCAAAGTCCCAGCTGTGAAATCAATACATGTTATCTACTTCCAAGATACAATGGTGGGACAAACATAGGGTATATATTCCCATTCCAAAGCAGAGAAATGGGACAAAATAAAGGAGAAACAGGTCCTAAACAAGTCCGAAACCCAGCAGGGCAGGCATTAAATCTCAAAGCTGGTGAATCAGATAACTTGACTCCATGTTCAATGTCCTCTGCACACTGGTGTGGGCGTAGGATCCCCAAGTCCTCAGGCAGCTCCACTTCTATGGCTTTCCAGGTCTCAGGTGATGCTTCAGCTCTCCCAGGCTGCCATTCCACTCTGGTAGCTCCCACAGGTCTAGGATCTCCATTGTGATCCCACTCTCATGGCTCCATTAGACATGGCACTGATGGGGTTTCTCTGCTGCAATTCTGACCCCACAATTCTGTTCAGCATTGCTCTAGTGAAGGCTATCTGCAGTGATTCACCCCTGTGACAAATCTCTTCCTGGGTCCCTGGGCTTTTGTATACATCTTTGAAACTGCAGTGGAGGCTCCCAAGCCTCCACAGCTCTGGCATTCTGCAAACTTGCAGACCTAATATCACGTGGATGCCTCCGAGACTTCCTGCTTGTGTTTTTCAAAGCTGCAGGTCCAGCCACACCTGGGGCCAATTTAGCCACAGCTGGAGTGCCAAAGCAGCTGATGTGCTGGTGCTGGAAGCAGCTTCTGGAGGTGGCCCTGAGCAGCAAACATGTGTAGGGTGCCTCAGGCCTGTTCCCCGACACCATTCTGTCTCCCTAGGCCTTTGGGCCTGAAATGGAAGGGTTGGTCCCAGAGGCTTATGCAATGCCTTCAGGACCTTTCCCCACTTCTCTTGATATCCTGTTCTTTTGTGTTAATCTTCTTAGTACCATTGAATTTTCCTTCTGAAAATATTCTCTGCTTCTCTACCACATGGCCAGGCTGCAAATTTTACAAATCTTTACTCTCTGCTTCCCTTTGAAATTCTGGCTTTATGTCATGCCTTTACCACCATAACTCAGATTAGGCCGATAGAAGTAGCCATGCAGCTTCCTTAATGCTTTGCTGCTTAGAAATTTCTTCCACCTGTCACCTCTCCCAGGGTGATGGAGACACAAAGGATCACTCAAAGCCCATTTCTCCAGAGCAGTGAGAGGCCCACAAGAGGTTCATTCCCAGGCAAATCCTTCAAGAGATCAGGATTCCTAGGAAACAACCCTACAACCCTGAACAAACGTTTTCTCTCAGTATTTTATTGTCCAGGCAAGAAAGTTACAGAAAAGGAACACAGGTGGTTACAAAAAGACCAGTAAGATAATCGTCATGGCAACACTTAGTTCCCTAAGAAACTCAAAGAAACAGCTGAAGGCCAGATGAGGAACATCCCCCAACCATTGTCTTTGAAGCTTTTAGCTCACATACTTTTCAATAATTAGGTTTAGCTGCACCCAGGACATCTTCCCTTAGAGCAAGCATTTTTGCTTTGTTACAATTTTTTACCTACAATAGAGACTTTAGTCCCGGGAAAGTTTTCTGTTTTTCCCAAGCTTAACATTTCTGTGTGTTAGGCACCATGAAATACATTTGCTCTATTAATGTTGGTATTCTCCACACCCCCAAAAACTCCAGTTCACAACTCCTAAGTTCCAACTTCCACAAAGTCCTAGGGCGTGGACACAATGCAGCCAAATTCCTTTCCAGTTCACAGCAAGGGTGATCTTTGCCCAAGTTTCCAAAAAACTCCTTCTTATTTCTATCTGAGACTTCCTTAGAATGGTCTTTACAATCCATA
>NW_007729372.1:223179-228843 GCF_000696425.1 Galeopterus variegatus | reverse complement strand
GTGACAGTGACCCAGGAGTCTCACATTGCAAGATGGTGGAAGCAGAGAGAGCAGAGAGAGCAAGAAGATGGACTCTCCTCTTCTTTTAAAGCCCTCAGAACCACACCCTTGATCACTGTTTTTAATCCACTCACTACTGCACGGTCTTACAATCCAATCACCTATTTAAGGCTCCACCTTTCAATTACCTTAATAGGATTTCCCACCCTCTTAACAGTCACAGTGGAGGCTAAGTTTCTAATATATAAACTTGGCAGACATAATTCAAGCTTCAGGGAGTTTGGGGGGGACATAATTCAGTCCACTACAATCATTATAGTTTACTTTTCATTTTCTCTGATGACTGATGATGTTGAGCATCTGTTCATGTGCTTACTTGGCATCCATATATTTTTTTTCTGTACTGGTGTGTCTGTCTAAATCTCGTGCTCCATTTAAAAATTGGTTTGTTTGTTATCTTATTATTGAGTTACCAGAATTCCTTATGTAATCTGGATATGTTCTTTGATGGATACACATTGTGCAAATATTTTCTTCCACTTTTTCATTTTTATAACAGCATCTTTTGAAGAGCAGAAGTTTTTAATTTTGATGAAGTCTGTTTAATCAATTTTTTTCTATAGTTTGTGCATCTTGTTTTCTATTTAAGAATCTTTGCCTAACACAATGTTAATAAGATTTACTCCTTTCTTTTCCTCAAGAAGTTTTATAGCAAAAAATGAATTGGGTCTATTTACGTTCCGTGGATATACATGTCTGTTTCTATACCAATACTGTCTTTATCACTATAGCTTTAAAATAAATTTGGAAAGGAGTAGTGTAAGTACTCCAGTTTTGTTGTTCTCTCTCAAATTAGTGATATTCTATGAATTCAGATATGATGTATTTTAACTTATATTCAGTTCAAAATATTTTCTAATTGTCTTTTTGATATCTTCTTTGACCCATGCCAGATATCTTTCTGTTATTTTTTTTCTGATTTAATTCCATCGTGGTTAGAGAACATACTTTATAAGACCTGAATCCCTGTAAACTTACTGACACATTTTTATGGCCCCAAATACAGTCTGTCCTGGTAAATGTTTCATATGCATTTGGAAAAAAAATACATATTCTGCTGTTGTTGAGTATAGTATTCTGTAAATTAGACCATGTTGACTGATAATAGTGTTCAAGTCTACTATATCTTTACTGATTTTCTGTCTACTTATCCTGTCAATTTTTGAGAGAAGGATATTGAAATCTTCAATTATAATTGTGGATTTATTTCTCCTTGCAGTTATATCAGATTTTCCTTTATGTATTTTGAAGTTGTGTTATGGAGGGTCATAGATGTTTATTTAGTATTGTTATGTCCTTCAATTAAATGATCCATTTATCATTATGACAATTATAATTGTGGATTTATTTCTCCTTACAGTTATATCAGATTTTCCTTTATGTATTTTGAAGCTGTGTTATGGAGAGTCATAGATGTTTATTTAGTATTGTTATGTCCTTCAATTAAATGATCCATTTATCATTATGAAAGGAACTTCTTTATTCTCAGTAATATTTTTTCTCTGAAATTTAGTTTGATATTAAGATAGTCACTCCAAATTTCTTTTGATTAGTGTTAACTTGTATATTTTTTTCCATTTATTTATAAGCAATTTGTGCCTTACATTTAAAGTGTTTTCCTGAAGCCAGCATATAGGTGAGTGTGGCTTTTTAAAGAAAAAAAAAAAGTCTAACTTGACAACTTTAGCCCTTTGATTAGGATTTGTTTTAAATTTATTTTATCAAAGCATAATACATATTTTGGGGGCACAGTGTTGACTATCATTATTTGTATGTAATATGTGATGGTCAAATCAATATTAGCATATTCATTACTACAAATTAATTAGAATATTTAGAACATTTGCATTTCATGTGGTTATCGATTTGCTTAGGTTTAAGTCTATCATCTTACTATTTGTTTTCTATTTATCCCATCTGTTCTTGTTCCCTTTTTCTTCTTTTACTGCCTTCATTTGGATTGTGTGTTTTTTTATAATTCCATTTTATTTTATTTGTTATCTTATTAGCAATTACTTTTACTTTGTTATTTTATGGGTTGCTTTATGGTTTATAGTAAACATCTTTAACTTATCACAGTCTATCTTCAAGTGATATTATACTACTTCATGGATAGTAAAAGAACATCAAAAGAGTATATTTTCATTTCTCCCCTCGTGGCCTTTATGATATTATTGCCACACATTTTATTTATCCATATGTTTCAAAAGCCACGATACACTGCTCTTATTTTTGTTTAAATACACAATTATCTTTTGAAGAGATTTAAATAAGAAAAAAATCATATATTTTCTCATTTAGTTACCATTTCTACTCTTCTTCATTCCTTTGCGCAGGTTCATATTTTCCTCTGATACCATTTTTCCTGTGTCTAGAGGACTTCCTTTAATGTTTCTTTTAATGCAGTCTGCTGGTGATGAATTATTTCAGCTTTTATGTGTGTGAAAATGTCTTTATTTTGCTTTTTATTTTTGAGTAGTTTCCTCAACGCTTGAGCTGGTCAGTACTCTGCTGATTCCTCAAGGAACCCTCTACAGGTTTCCAGGATTCTCTCTTTCCTCATTGAACTCAGTCCTGTAAACTCTGATCTGGTCACCACTGGTCTCACTAAACTTTCAGGTCCATCTCCTCAGTTCAGAGTCCACTGGACTTTGTCTGTGTTTCCCCTCCCTGGACTGTGGAATGGACCTCTCTCAAGGTGGTAAAGTGGGGCAATAGCTGGGTTCACCTCATTTTTTCCCAAATCTCAGTGATCACTGTTCTTAATTCCCTGATAATCAGTGTCTTGAAAACCATTGTTTCATATTTTTTATCTGATTTTTTTATTGTTTCATGAGGGAAGATAAATATGGCCCCTGGTACTCTATCTTGGACAGAAGTGGACAGAAATTCTAATAAAAAACTTTTAGCAGAGAAGTAACAATATCCAGTTTGTGTTTTAGAATGCTTATTCTAACTGTAGTGTAGAGAATGCACTAGAAGGAAGCAAAACTCAGTACAAGAAGAACAGCAGGGTTAGGACTAGGGTGAGGCAAGTGAGCCACATAAGGCATGAAAGTTAAGGAGGCACTGACTCTCGGGGTCAAGTAAGTGCCAATTCTGCACTTGTACCTCTTCGAGAGTGAGTGCTTCCTTCAATTTTGTGTCCTAGATACTTCAGTCACTTTACCCTAGTCCTCACCCTGATAACAATGAAGTGGTTTTGCAATAAGTTAAGTGAAAGATGATGATTCTTTGAACAAATGTATTTGCAAGAAAGACAAACAGTGGGTACATTTGAAATACATTTAGAAAGCAGGATCAACAGGATTTGGTGACTAATTTGGACGTGAAAGGAGGAAGAAGTTGAATATGACTCCCAGGTAATAGTGAGCTAGAACTGCTCACACTGGTTGGTGAGAGCCAATTGTTGAATATTCAGACATTTTGTGAGCCAGTTGGTAAACCCTCAGTAGCCTGAACTCAATTACAGTGGGAACATTTACAATAGGAATCCGCAAATAATACAAATCAGGTCTCCCTCTTCCTCACCACAGCCAGTTTACAAGCATCCCATGACTTCTACGGTTTCTTGGGTGCATTTAGCATCCTCTTTCCTACAATTCCTGACCATCATCTCAATTTTCAATACTGCCTAGACTTTTTTTTCCCCTTCAAATTCAAGTCTAAGAGAGAAAGAGAAAAGGTGTCAGGTAGTAGTGTAGGGACCTTATGTCTTATTCAGTGCAGTAACCCTAGGACCTAGCACAGTGTCTGGGACACACGAGTGCTAGTTATTTATGAAATTCAGTTTTCCTCCGATCCTATATATAATACTACACCAAAAGGAATACCACTTACACCCTAGGAGCACCAAACCCACATAAGTAATTCCTGAACAGGACTTCAGAATAAAGAATTTACAGGAGAATAGTAAATTCTAGAGATGGATTAGGCAATTTCCTTAAACCCAGACAGGCAATTAATGAGGGTCTACTTGTCAAATCCAGCCCAAAACTGCTCTCTTCTCAGACCTGAATCCACATGGAAGGATTTCTTTGGATGTATCCCAGTTAAGAAACTTTCTAAAATAAGCATATCACTTTTATGAGACATAATCCCAAACTTCTAGAACTTTCTATGCTCTCCTTTAGCCATTCCTGTCTCTCTTCTACTCTAGCTTTCTACTTTTAGTTTCTTTAATAAACCTACTCTTTACTTTTGATGTTATGGCTTTTTCTTCATGCTGTTTTCCCAGTCTACTCCCAAACTACTTCCCTGATAAACCTTGAATAAGCATCATCAGAACCACACATTCCATTGTGAAGGTCACATCTGCCTCTTCAGTTTTCACAGTATTCACAGAAACCGTGGGGATTACTGTAACTGTACACAGTATGGTTATATTCCTATTAGACAAGCACCAGGAAAACCTCCTTCAGTGCTAAGTTGATTTTTATTTTTCATGTGTATAGTGTCATACCACCTGAGCAGATGACTTTTTCAGGAGTCCTTAAAGTCTAAGTAAAAGGTTGAACCCACTGTTAGGGAATGACTACTTCAATAGGCCCAAACGATAGGTCCACAATCTCCTTTTTTAATTTTTGTTATGCCCAGGTTGAAGGCTTAGAGGTGACTTGATCAAACCAGATTTCTCTTTTTCTTTTAGATTTCCCCGCATCACCCAACATATCGGGACATCCAACCTTGCTCTCCACAAATGTCCGGAGTGCAGACCAGGAGAATGGAGAAACAATCCTTATGAAGCGCCGTATATTTGGCCACAGGATTATTATCATCAACTTTGTAATCAATGATATATATTTCTTTTCTGAAATGGAGAAGTAAGTTTCCCACCTTTCCTTCCTCTCGTGGTTTTCCTTCCTTAATATCTCCCAGGAAACTGGCTTGACCTGCAAGAGGCACAGTGATTTCAGCCCTGCCAAGCAGGAGTCTCCTTCTGAAAAATCCCACTGAATGCTGACACTATAAATTTCCACCATTCTTTTCTTTGAGTCCTAAAGGCTCTTCAGTATTCTAGAGTACCCAATATTGAAATGCACTTACTTACTGACAGGACGCGAAGTGCTTTTTCTCCATTATTTAAAACTATAAAAGAAGTCCTCTTATGTAGAACTATTGGACCAATAGTTCTTCAGTTAAATCTAGGAATTATAATAGTAAAAACTGTGTGTTTGTGTGTGTATGATATTAGACAGATTTTTTTTAACGTATTAATGTGCTTTTATTCATCTGCCAAACTTTTGATGGAAAGCCAAAACCAATCCACTAAGAGGAGGTTCATGTATTATTCTTGTGTAAACTATACCCAAAATGCTGTCTACTAATTCAAATATTGATTTCTTTAAAGCGGAACAAAAATTTAAAGATTACTGCAAAACAGTTTAATCCTGGGCCGGCCCGGTGGCGCACTGGATAGTGCGCCACTTGGGAAGCGCGGCGGCGCTCCCGCCCGAGGGTTCGGATCCCACAAACGGACCGGTTCCCGCTCACTGGCTGAGCGAGGCGCGGGAGCAACGCCGAGGGTTGTAATCCTGTTGCCGGTCCCCAGTCCGGTACGGGGGCAACACTGAGGGTTGCGATCCGTTGCCGGACACGGAAAAA
>NW_007729372.1:214268-222826 GCF_000696425.1 Galeopterus variegatus | reverse complement strand
CCTCGCTCAGCCAGTGAGCAGGAACCAGTCTGTATGTGGGATCCAAACCCTCAGTGGGAGCGCCGCCATGCTCACAAGCGGCACACTGTAGCAGTGCGCCACCGGGCCGGCCCGCTTTTTCAATGTTTTAAATTGCCTTGCCACACCTAACTCAACAGCAATTTTTTAAAAAGCTACTTGCCTTTACTGAAATTCTCCAAAGTATTCAAATTTGTTTTCATAGAAACAGGAAATACTTTTTTTTATGTTCATATATTCAAAGTTGTGAACTATAGTAACAAGTATAACAGGCAAAAATATTTGGGAAGAAACACGAATAACTCCTGGTAAACGTCTGCCTCAACTAATTAGAGAAGCGTGAGAGTGCAGTAAAGATAGCCCACCCGTCTATGCAGTCAGCTTGCCATGGGCATCAGTCAGTGTGCTTTTCAGAAATACAGAGCACCGGCTAATGTGTGCCTCAGTGAGGGGAGTGTGGTTAAGAGGTCTTCCACTGCAATGAGGGATTTCGGTCAGGTACACAAATGCTGATTGATTGCTTACTCTTTATTGGACACTGGATTTGGCATTGGAGATACAAAAAACAACTAAGATGTGCTCTCTACTCTCTGAGATCCCACAGACTAGGGGGGTAGCAGACAAGACCCAACTAAAAGTTAGGCAGTGTCTTGGGACGGTGGGTGCTATGGGAGAGTCAGGCACGGGAAGTGCATTTAGACAACTGTGAGTCCTCAGGTAGGGTGCCTTGGGAGACAGATCCTCCAAGCTGAATTTGAAAGGGTGAGTAGGGGTCAGTCATAGAATAAGGAGTGTAGGGGGAGGTAAGAGGGGGGCAGAGTGAGGTACCAGAGTGAACAGGCTCCTCTCCTGCTATTCCCTTTCCCACCACCACCATCTGCTTCCTTTCTTGCCTTCTACAAACTATTCTTTGTACAGCAACCAGAGCCACCTTTTAAAAAATGTAAGCAAGATTATGTCACTCTCCTGCCTAAAATGTTCCAGTGGCTTCCCATTGCCCCTGGGATAAAGTTCAAATCTCCTCCCATTACCTAAAATGCTCTACGCAAGCTGAACCCACTACATCTCAGGCTCACTTCTTGTCAGAACAGAAGAAGAAAGATCAAGACAGCACTTAGCCCTTGAGGTCGTCAGAGGTGAGACTGCTGCAGAGCCAAGATGGGTAGAGGAGGCAGAATGAGGTGAATGAGGGGTTTGTGGTGAAGAAGTACACTGTAGGGAGCACTTAGCGTACTATCTGACGTGTGGTAGGTGCTCAGTATCTACCTATGGATGAATTATGGCTGAATGAATGAGGTCACAACCTGGCCCAGAACTGGACATGCCTTTTTAAGGCCAGAAATAGTTCTGGGCCTGGTGCCCTACCTGGTAAATGTTTTCATCTTCTCCTTGCTTATTTCCTCTTTATCACTTCTTTTTTAGATTTAACGACTTGGTGAGTTCAGCTCACCTGCTGCAGCTCAACCGGGCATACAACGAGAATGACATCATCCTCATGAGGTCCAAAGTTAACATTATCCTCAAGCTCTTCCTGAATTCTGACATTCCTCCAAAGCTGAGGGTAAGGGGGACTCCCGCTCTGGCTTTTTGCCAAGAAGTATGTCCCCACAAGGACCCTGGAAGCTAACGGTCAGATGCCTCCTAAGTCCTGGGACAACTAGATGTTCTTTACCTAACGACTCCATGAAAAGCTTCTGCCTTTTGGAGATGGGGTCGTCTTGAGGGTCTGGGGAGCAAGAGAGGTTTTCCACCTTGCCTGGAGTCTCTGCCAGTAACAAGTTCCCACTCTGGGGCAGGTGAATATCTCTGAGTCCCAGAAGGACGCCATCCTTGCTGCCATCACCGAGGGCCACCTAGATCAGAACATCTTCCATGGGGCTGTCATGTCTCTCTTCCCCATCATTATGTACTTCTGGAAAAGGTAACTATCCCCCTCTACCCAACAACCTCCAGGTCAGGAAAACATGTTGAGCTTTGTTTGCAGAGTTTTCTGTCTTTCTCTAGCCCTCTGTTTCGTAGTTTCCAGTTTCATGGGGAAACTAAGATCGTGTTTTCTTAACCTACTCACCGCACTCTGCTCCTCACGTTGCACACTGCATCAGAGGGGGGAAGGCAGAGTGAGACTGGGAACTAGAATGCCTGGTTTCCCACCTCTCCTCTTCCTGTGTTTGTTTGGCACAAGGGTGTGAGGGTTTCTTAGGCCTAGTTTTCTCACCTAAGGGTGAAGTTTTCTTAGACCACAGCTACTTGGGGAGGAATTCTGTCAAGGCCAACATGACCGCTTGTGCTTAAGGAACCTCATGGAGAGAGAAAACCAGAAGCTTTCCACTCTGCTATGCCCAAGTCCCTGTGATTACCACTGAGGGGACACAATTGCTAGATATTCCATTTTTCAAGAGGAGCCAGAAATAGGTGAGGAACCAAAAATTTGGGGGTTTGGCCTGTGAAGGCCAAAAACGAAAGTGAAACAAACAATATATCTGCAGCCCAAATGCAGCCCATGGCCCACTGGCTCCTAACCTGTCAAGGTCTGGGCTGAGAGACTTGCCTAAGTTCTCCCAGCTGGTTGTTTACTCCTGTGGTCTAACCTATCTCCAGTTCATATCTTCCACATGGGGAATGACAGGGCTTGGGTGGCAGAGGCCAGAGGACAACTGGCTGAAATGTTTCCAGACAAGGCTGATTGGGATGCTTAGATTATTATGTGATTCCAGCTCCTAGGGTCCCCACTCCCCAATACACACACAAAAAATGTTATTTTATTAAAATAGAAGTGTAAAAGTTGCCTATCACCAACCTTTATTTTTAAATCCCTAAGATAAAAAAATTATTCAATACAGAATTGAAATACCAAAATCTGAGTTCAAGATAAGTAATTTAGTCTTTGAATACCAATTGTTATCTAGCACTTAATTTTAGTTCTGCTAACCAGAACCAAAGAGAAATTTATCCTGAGACTTTTGGGGGATCAGGAAGCTCTGAGAAATACAAGTATGTGCTTCTCCTGGCTTGAGTCAGTGCTCAGCTGTCTCCAAATATCTTTAGGAAGATTAGGGGTGATTTAGTGAGGTTTTGAATCCCTGATCCTCATGCAGTTGTTTCTTTACTAGTTTTCCTATGTAATTACAAAGAGATTTGTATTATGCAAATTGTGTTCACATATATTATCTCAAATGAACCTCTCAGCTAGCCTATGCAATGGCTGGGGCAAAGTACTATTATCTCTGTTTTACTGATGAGGAGAATGAGGTTCAGAGTGGTTAGGGGACTTGCCTAGGATCCCCTGGTAAGTGATAAAACCAGGATTAGAAACCAGGTCTCTTGGTCTCTTACCACCATAAACAATGCATCAGTGGCATATTGGGAGATCTCCAAGGGGAGAGAGACCCAGTTCACGAAATGGAAGGAGAGAAAGCAGCTGTGATAGAGTAACTGCCCTTGGGGCAGGGGAGGGGAGGAGAACAGCAGGCAAAAGCACCAGAGCCAAGGTAGCATAGGAAATAAATCCAGTCTTAGCCAAGACTGCCCTCCAAGGGGTCCAGTCCAAGTGCTGGCTGAGGACAGGGATAATGAGGGGTCACAGGGCCAGGGAGCAAGAGACGGCGAGTGAAGTCTTCTAGGGAGCAACAGTTCTCAGGTCACAGTGAGTGCATGAGTCTGAGTTCACATGAGGAACCAGGGTCTATTCCAGGGAAAGGTGTTAGAATAAGGTGAGGGGATCAAGGTTCTCAGTAAGGGGCAGGATGGAAACCAGGGACCAGGACCCGAGAGGAGGCCAGTCAGATGCCCTGGCTGCCCCAGGTGGAGTTAGAGAGGGATCTCACTGTCTGATGCTCAAGCGAGCACCCCAAGGCTTAACCCCACCCCAGGTCTGGGGTTGGCAGATCCTTTACAGACTCCCTTCACTAGTAGTTCCAGAAGGAAGTCCCAACATACTGTTCATGCCAGGCCCTTGCTGGAGCCAAACCTGGACAAAGAGGAGGCCTCCGAAGAAGAGCCTTTGATGGGCAGCACTCCAAGCCAAGATGCTCTCCCCTCCTCTGCTGGACACCCCACACTCTCTGCAGTACTGGTCCCAACCAGGTTGCCCTGTACTCATTGTTCCAGCCCCTTACCCTGTGACCAGAAGCTGTTCTTCTCACAGGTTTTGCTCCTGGAAGGCAATCCGCGGTTACTTACAGTACAGGGGGAAGAAGTTCAAGGACAGAAAAAGCCCTCCTAAGCCTGCCTACAAGTACCCTCCCTGCAGTGGAGGTAAGCTCCACCATGACCCACAGCCCCATTCTCTAGCAACCGGGACTTGCAAGGAGAAAGCGAGGGAGGGGCCGACTGTGAGAGTTCACTGGGGTGTTTGCTGGAGAGGAGGAGCTCTCATTAACTTGGCCTCGGGGAAGGGGAGCACTCAGCGTGGGGTGTGTTTTGTCTGTGGCTAGCAGTGCTAGCAGGAGGGTGCCCACCCCTGAACTGCTCCCCGCGGTAGCCACATCTGCATGCTGCATACGAGGAGGTGGTGATCTGCTTTACTGCTAATTAAGAAGCTCCCTGCTCCAGCTGTCTCCCTTAAACCCTGCCATTGAAAAGCATTTATTTTATAGTGTTAAGTGAGAATGTAATAAAAAACTGGATATAGAGTATAGTTTTAATATGATGAATACATACATCTTTATACATATATAATTTTTATAAAACTATGGGAAAAATTAGAAATAAAGATAAAAGCATTAATAGGGTTATCTCTGGCTGATGTGATTATGAGGGATTTACATATTTATTATTAATATATATTGTTTACATATCATACAATTGTATATTACTAATATATTTATATAAAAATATAAATAAGTAAATATGTGTGTATTAGTATATATATATGTGTGTGGGTACGTGTGTGTGTGCATATGTACATGCTTTTTTAGCACAAAGTCTTTAAACCCAGTCCCCTTTCCAATGCTAAAATACCGCTATGATTGGTACTTTAACAGAAGAATTTAACGAGGAGGAGGAGGGTGGACAGGGCAGTTCCTGGAGANCTGCCCCAGGTGGAGTTAGAGAGGGATCTCACTGTCTGATGCTCAAGCGAGCACCCCAAGGCTTAACCCCACCCCAGGTCTGGGGTTGGCAGATCCTTTACAGACTCCCTTCACTAGTAGTTCCAGAAGGAAGTCCCAACATACTGTTCATGCCAGGCCCTTGCTGGAGCCAAACCTGGACAAAGAGGAGGCCTCCGAAGAAGAGCCTTTGATGGGCAGCACTCCAAGCCAAGATGCTCTCCCCTCCTCTGCTGGACACCCCACACTCTCTGCAGTACTGGTCCCAACCAGGTTGCCCTGTACTCATTGTTCCAGCCCCTTACCCTGTGACCAGAAGCTGTTCTTCTCACAGGTTTTGCTCCTGGAAGGCAATCCGCGGTTACTTACAGTACAGGGGGAAGAAGTTCAAGGACAGAAAAAGCCCTCCTAAGCCTGCCTACAAGTACCCTCCCTGCAGTGGAGGTAAGCTCCACCATGACCCACAGCCCCATTCTCTAGCAACCGGGACTTGCAAGGAGAAAGCGAGGGAGGGGCCGACTGTGAGAGTTCACTGGGGTGTTTGCTGGAGAGGAGGAGCTCTCATTAACTTGGCCTCGGGGAAGGGGAGCACTCAGCGTGGGGTGTGTTTTGTCTGTGGCTAGCAGTGCTAGCAGGAGGGTGCCCACCCCTGAACTGCTCCCCGCGGTAGCCACATCTGCATGCTGCATACGAGGAGGTGGTGATCTGCTTTACTGCTAATTAAGAAGCTCCCTGCTCCAGCTGTCTCCCTTAAACCCTGCCATTGAAAAGCATTTATTTTATAGTGTTAAGTGAGAATGTAATAAAAAACTGGATATAGAGTATAGTTTTAATATGATGAATACATACATCTTTATACATATATAATTTTTATAAAACTATGGGAAAAATTAGAAATAAAGATAAAAGCATTAATAGGGTTATCTCTGGCTGATGTGATTATGAGGGATTTACATATTTATTATTAATATATATTGTTTACATATCATACAATTGTATATTACTAATATATTTATATAAAAATATAAATAAGTAAATATGTGTGTATTAGTATATATATGTGTGTGGGTACGTGTGTGTGTGCATATGTACATGCTTTTTTAGCACGAAGTCCTTAAACCCAGTCCCCTTTCCAATGCTAAAATACAGCTATGGTTGGTACTTTAACAGAAGAATTTAACGAGGAGGAGGAGGGTGGACAGGGCAGTTCCTGGAGAATGTGTGTGGGTACGTGTGTGTGTGCATATGTACATGCTTTTTTAGCACAAAGTCTTTAAACCCAGTCCCCTTTCCAATGCTAAAATACCGCTATGATTGGTACTTTAACAGAAGAATTTAACGAGGAGGAGGAGGGTGGACAGGGCAGTTCCTGGAGAGGACAAGGCTGGGTGTCTCTCAGTGGAAAGTTCTGGAAACCAAAGAGAACAGGTCTGTGAATCTGGGGACAGGACCAGCATCAGAACAAAAGATGGACATAGAACAGGAGTATTAAAAATAGCAACTAACTGCCCCATGATGGAACTGAACATTCTCAATTCAGCTCAAACCTGCTTGATTCTCATGTCCATTTTCCCAGCTCTCACCCACAAGCACCCCACCCTCTTGGAGTGCAAGGAAGAGCCTCTGAGATCTAAATCCCTCTGAACTGTCAGGGAAGCCATTCTGGCTGGCTGCAGAGCCCGACTCCAGCCCCTGTGAGAGGATCCTCACCTCCCTGGCGGCAGCCGTCCTGATGATCCACGAACATGACAGTATCCTTGTGTCTGCCTTGCAAAATGTCACATGAGCAGATAGAAATCAGTACTCTCTTCAGTACATGGAGGAAAATGTCCCTGTGGGTGGAGGGCTTATGTAAGGTGGGGATGGAGATGGAGGAAGAGGAAGAGACAGTAAGAGAAAGAGGAGAGGGAGGCAGGGAGGCAGGACAAGCAAACGATACTCATTCAGAGGAGCTCCTAGCCTCTGGCTTATTTCCTACAGCTGAGCTCCAGGGAGGTAAATGCCCAAATCTTTCCTGGTGTCAAAAGGACGAAGAGGGTAGCAGGATGTCCTGAATGAAGGGACCAGGGTTCCAGACCTGGACAGTCTTTAAGTATGAGCTGAGGGACCTTGAGTATGTGGCTTCCCTCTCTCAGCCTCAGATCCCCAATCCCAGATACAAGGGTTTGGGTTTAGATAATGTTCCATCATGAACATCCTGTAACATAAGGAATGTCAGACAAGAACCTTCTTGCTTACTTAGATTTATTTTTTTCAGATTTTTTTTCCACCGCCATGCATGCCATTTTTTTCAGATTTTTGTCAGGCATCGTTATGTAGGTTTTTATTGCTCTCTCTTCTCCCTTCCCCAGGGGACCACGGTGTCTTAAGGTTCACCTTACTTGGAGGTGTTGAGTGGCTGCGGCCTCAGCAGTGGGAAGTAGCATCCAGTCCAGTCCAAAATTGTGAGTTGGAGTTAAAACCCCACGATAATAAAAGTCTACTACTCAAGTAGAGGGTGACTGTAAGGCAAGCATGGCCAATCCCCTTATTGACCATAAAGAGACTGAGACCCCCAAAATGTGAAGTGACTTGCTCAAGATCACACAGAGTGTGAGTGACAGAGATGGGGTGAGAAGTGCGTCTCCTGACCTCCTTCCAGTACTCTGTGCACGGCTCTCATCTGCATAATCATATCTCCTTGATTCTTTCATAGCCCCTTGAAGCAGGTGCCTTAAGATTCTATCTCTCTGCTGACTCCTCTGCCCATTTCCAGCCATGATGCATGATCTCTGCTAAGAGATCATCATAACATTCCAATCATTACTTTCTCATCACACTGAGACCACCTGCTAGCTTGAACAGTACCACCATCCCCCTACCTCCTGCTTTCTGGAAGCTTCTGCTGCTGATCTTCTATTCCTGTAACTAACCCTGTTGTGCTAGCCTTTGATATCAGCACCATGTTATATTCTTTTTCTTCCCCATCTTCAGCCTGAAGGAGTCAACCCCACTCCCAGGCACTAACCCTGCCTTTGTTCCTGCATGGTCTCTGCCAACAAACCTTCCCTTTCTATCCCGATTGTCAGCTTCTATTTCCAGATTGGGGAAACTGCTTTCTGCTTCTCACACCCATAGTGTCAGCTTGAGTGGCCTGCCCACTTGTGTATGTTCCCTCATTGCTTAATGGGAGAGGCTATTAAGCCTGCTGGTATCCATATGGTCCAAACAGCCCTAAGGTCTTGTGATTCTAGTGTTCGTCTGGCCTGATCTCCTTATTTTATTCCCCTAGGTCTATATGGTTGTCATCATGACCTTTGCACCCAGAAGAAATGTCTCCTGGGGGGGGAATATATATATATATATATATATTATAAAATATGTATATATTATTATATATATATCAGCATGCTGAAATGTCTCCTGGGGGGGGGGAATATATATATATATATATATATATATATATATATATATTATAAAATATGTATATATTATTATATATATATCAGCATG
>NW_007729372.1:211418-213738 GCF_000696425.1 Galeopterus variegatus | reverse complement strand
ATATATATATATATATATATATTATAAAATATGTATATATTATTATATATATATCAGCATGCAAGCCCGGTCTCCTGAACATCCCTGCAGCATAGCTGCTTTACCTTCCCTTTTCCAATCCCTTCCCTGGAAACTCTCTGGGATGGCCTTTCCAGGCTGGAGGACCTCCAGTGACTGTGTCTGTGTCATGAGTTCTGATGCGGTTTTTCTCTGTGTTTGTCTTTAGCTTCATCCAGCAACCTTACCCAGCCGAGACTTGGCGCTATCCACCGTGCAGCTGTGTCCCATCCAGGGGTAGGCATGAGCTGGAAATCCTCCTCTTCAATTCAGAGCTGCTGTGTCCAAGCCTACAGTGGAGACAGGGGATAAACTTCACAGAGACGTAGCTGTGCATCCTGACACTCCTCGGCCTGTAGAACCAAGAACTTGAGCTTGCTGCCTCTGCAGGGGCCTGTAGTGGAGGCAGTTAGGGAGAGGTTTCTCTGTGGGGGTCTTTGCCCACCTCCAACTAGGACAGGCCCTTTTAGGAAGTCGGAGTCCCCAACCATCTTCTAGGAGAACACTATTGCTGGAGGAAGCATGTCCTAGACGAGCTTTCATTATCGACTTCTTGAATACCCCAGCCCTTCTGGATAAGGAGCACAAGCTGGGAAAGAAAGAGAAGCTGTTCTTCTGCCTGGCAGGATATTGGCAATACGAACAGAAAGGATTTGAGCCTGTCAAACCTGATTCAGTCAAACCTGATTCACTTCTGCACAAGCATCAAAGTGAAGCTGATGCTAAGTTAGGGCTCTGGGAGAGTCCCCAGGGGTGATGGAAACCACAGCTGAGGAACACCAAAGAATTGCTTGAAGGTCTAAGTTATAGACAGAAGCTTCTGGGAATGGCAGGCCTGGTTTCTTCACCAGCCATACCACCTTCTCAGACCTGTTTCCAGACCTGTCTTTACTGTCCCTGGAGCCACCCAGGTATCATTTGCCATTGCTGGTGCATGGAAGGCAAACCAGGTACTTGGGAGCTCTTTACTCTAGAAAGGCAATGCATGCCTTCAGAGTTTACGAGCTCTTGGGGAAGACGGTGAGAATAAGAATGTGAGAACCCTATACTGAAGGCAAAGGGTTAAGTTTGGGCCATTGCCATTTCTAAATGGCAATGTCAGCAACAAGCCAGCAGAGAGTGCACTAAAGTTACCTCATGGCCATTGTGATAATGAGCTATTCTCCTCTCTCCCTTCAGACAAAAATTACCCTGCACCAAAAAGGAGAAGAAGTAATCATGTCAGGCCCCCAGCAGAGGCAAATCATCTCTCAGAGGCCTGCTAACGTTGACAGAACCTTTACTGGTGAGAACTGAAATGCCCTGGCACCATCCGCCCCTGGAAAGATCAAGAAAGGGAATGGGGTGACAGCCCAGATATGGCAGGACTGGACTGCAGTAGGTAAGATGTGGGCAGAGGGCAAGAGAGGAAGCTCCTCCACCCTCCCAGAGCCTGCGAGTCCTGTAGCCTTTCCTTGGTGGGTGGGGTCAGGAGACCTGGGCTCTAGGTGTCACTCTGCAGATGCATGGCCTCATGCACACCTGGCTCAGACTGTTGAATGCGGATGTCATTGAGCGCTATTGAAGGCAAGGTACTGTTGTTATCAGCAGTGATGCATGGGGTCTTTTGATGCTAGGATCTCCCACTTGGACAGTGACTCACATCCATTGTCTCAGTAAATCCTCACAACAACCCCATGAGCATTCACGTCAGAAATCATTTACTTTTTAACTGATGAAGAAACTGATGCACAGAGAAGGTAAGTGACTTGCTTACAATTACTAGGTAATAACTGCAGAGTTTGGACTAGAACACACCACTTTTGATTCTTTGTCCTGTTCTTGTTCTTTCTGTTGTTGTTGTTCTTTTTTTTCTGACCAGTAAGGGGATCACAACCCTCGGCACGGTGTGGTCCGCACCGTGCTCAGCCATCCCTATATAGGATCCAAACCCATGGCCTCGGCGCCACCAGTGCCGCACTCTCCCAGCTGAGCCACAGGGCCGGCCCCTGTTCTTGTTCTTGGTAGCCATCTATGTAACTTTGCACGCACAAACAGAATAGTTCTTCCCTGGATTCTGTTCATTCGCCAACTAATAGGTAAAGAGGTTCTTTGTAAAGTTTTTGATTTAAAGTCCTGAACAATTGTTTTAATTTTAGAATAACTACGTCCATTTCTTGTCCTTTAAGAAAAATTAGGAGTAAAATGAGAGAATTTCCCAAACAAGGCTTCCACTTGAGATAATTGAGGAGAGGTTGGTTGGTCATCTCTATGGGCTTTTAGA
>NW_007729372.1:208248-210205 GCF_000696425.1 Galeopterus variegatus | reverse complement strand
CTTCTGCCTTCCAACTCCCCTTTTAAGGGGTCACCCAGATAATTCAGGATAATCTGTCTGTTTTAAGGTTCTTAACTTTAATTCCATCTGCCAAATTCCTTTGCCATGTACGGTAACATTTGCAGGTTTCAGGGATTAGGGTGCGGATATATTTGGGTCGCCATCATTCTGCTTCCCACAGTCCTTAGACCAACTTGCTCAGAAAAGGATGTGCACACCCAGAATGAGGGCCTCTAATGCGATTACTGCCTCCTACAGCCTTGGGCACAACGTTTTATTCTTTCTCTTGCCCTATCTCTGACTATTCTTTCACAGTCTTCTTAATTCTTCCCCTGCTCTTTCCTTAAGTGCTCGCATGGCTGTACTGTTGAACTTACCTTTTTACGATACACACTCTCTCAGTGGATTGAAATCCCTAGCCCCGGCTTCTCCTCTAAATTCAGAATCCATATTTCCAATTACATAATGGGACATTGCAAACTTAATGTATCCCAAACCAGCTTCGTCTCCTTTATTCCCTTTCTCCAATTGACCCGTCTTCCGAGCTAGAAAACTTAGTCATCCTCAACTCATTCCTCTGCCTCACCTCCTACACTTCACCTGCAGTAATGGGAAGTTCTGCCGATTCTGCCCTGAAAATGCCTCTTTTATGCAGTCTCACCTCTCTAGAATCCCCCGTGGCACTGCCTTAGTGGCACTTGCCTGGTGGCTCTGTCACGAGCACTGTGAAGTCACATCCTTGTCTTAGTCCCCTCACCCTCCCCTCCACAGACAGCCAACACATCTGCTGCATCCCATACATTAAGACCAAATCTGATCTGCTCATTTCCTCCATGTGAAAACCTTTATTCCCTTCCTTTGACTCATTGAAAAAGCCTCAGATTGTCAGTGGAACATACAAGGCCATTGGTAATCTAACCCTGGTCCAGGTTTCCAGGTTTATCTCTTTCCTCTCTCCATCTCATGCATTCCACTCTCCCGCAGCATGGTTGTCTAGAATGCCCGCTCCTTTCTTCTGCCTCTGGTGATATCAGAAACCACAACTGTGACACCTCCTGGTTTTCTCCTCTCACCCTCTCCTCTTTGTTTCTGAGACACATTTTCCTCTTTCTTAGAGTTACTTGTTCATGTATGTGCCTCACCTACTAGACCCATATACTTTTGTAGGTCAGAGACCACGGCCTATCTTTCTAGGTGACATGCAAATACTAGTTGCCCCATAAACATGTATTGAATGTGTGAGTACATGACCTGTACTAGGTGCTGGGAATACAGTGGAGTTCACGCCTTCACTGACCTTACAGTCAATTAGAGTAGANAAAGTTTTTGATTTAAAGTCCTGAACAATTGTTTTAATTTTAGAATAACTACGTCCATTTCTTGTCCTTTAAGAAAAATTAGGAGTAAAATGAGAGAATTTCCCAAACAAGGCTTCCACTTGAGATAATTGAGGAGAGGTTGGTTGGTCATCTCTATGGGCTTTTAGAACAAGGAAGGACTAGAAAGTTTACTGGAGAATCCTTTCAAATTTCCAGCCAAAGTTTCCTGCTATGCTGATGTCCTTTATTTCCTAGATTTTTCTCAAGGATGAAAAATATTGTGATGTCAGAACAGGGTTCATGGACACCTGGGACTGTGAGGTCATCTGGTGGGGCTGTGATTGCAGAAGATCTCAGGCCCCTGTGAGAAGGTCCAGCATACCCGCATTCAGTGTAAGGAAGGCCCAGGAGAAGGGGGTGAGGCTCCCCCACCCCCACACACACAGAAGGGCTGGGGCTAAAACAACACAAAATTATTATTTTACAGTTCTGTTGGTCAGAAGTCTGACCTGGGATTCATTGGGCTGATATCGAGGTGTCAGGAGGGCTGTGTTCGCTTCTGGAGTCTCCAGGGATGATCTGTTTCCTTCTCATTCAGGTTACTGGCAGAATTCAGCCTTTGCAGTTGTCGGACTAAG
>NW_007729372.1:205482-206451 GCF_000696425.1 Galeopterus variegatus | reverse complement strand
AAATATCAAATGCTGTTTTCTTTATGAAATGTTTATATATTCCAATTATTCTTGATGCTTTAAGTACTTTCTATTTTTCAGGAAGCTCATACAACCAGTTCAAACTAAAGAGTGATGGAAAGAGGCAGAGGACAGCAAAAAGAGCAAGAGAGACTGAGACCTGCCTTCACCTTCAGAGGAGGACCATGTGTCAGAGACGGACATGGAATCTCCCCTCTTTCTACAGAAGGATGGAAAGATGTCTGTCCCTCACTTTGAGTGCCTCCGGCTGATCCAAGTGTCTCCCCCGAGGAGAGGGCAACCCATGTGCGCAGCACCTCGGGGTGCCAGTCCTCATCCTGCACCTCAACCAGGGCTGCAGGTCATTAGCTGCATAAAGGATGTCCATAGTCACAATCTGTGGGCCTGCCTTTGTCTTCTTAAGGAAAAGGGCAAAGGGAAAACAGTATTTTGCTCATCAGAGGGCTCCCAAGGCATTCCCAATTCAAGGGATGAGTGGACATCATACTTCCCATCCTGGATCAAGACCACAGCCCTGCCAGTTTCATCTTGTGGCTTTGACACATGGGCCCTCCCCTGACCAACAGAGGCCAGACCAGGAGCCCTGCTTCCATTCCATCAGAGCTCAGGTTTATCCAGGAAGCAGGCTGGCTTTAAATCCCATCTCCTCTCCCAACTTTGTGATCACTAGCAAATTACTTAACCTCACTGAGTCCCAACACCCTTGTGTGTGAAATATAGCTGATAATATCTACCTTGTAGGGTTGTTTGGGGATGACTTGAGATAATGTAGGCCAAGTGCACAGTCCGGGGCCAGGCACAGAGTTGAGGGTGGGGGACATTTTCACTTTCCCTTTTCCACCTTTTCCATGAACTTCCCAGAACATGAAGGAAGTGGTTAACCAGGAATGCTATAGTTGAAGAGTTAATTCCTGGGGAAGTTCCAAATGCATTTCTCTAACAAGCTAC
>NW_007729372.1:201246-204960 GCF_000696425.1 Galeopterus variegatus | reverse complement strand
ATGCTATAGTTGAAGAGTTAATTCCTGGGGAAGTTCCAAATGCATTTCTCTAACAAGCTACCTGATCCATGGGAGTGGAGTGGTCAGGACATCACAAAATGTTTGATTCCTCATACATATGTAGACCTTTGGAGGATTTCTATATATTACGTGTTTACTATTAATAGAGAGTAAAAAGACTTCCTTCTGTGCTCTCTACATGCACACCCCAGCCCCTACCAGGTAACTGAAATATTAGTGACCCTTTTATGCACACTTCCTCTGAGACAGCAGGGATAGGAATCATAAGCCTCATTCTACGTGAGGTAATGAAGGAAGAAAGAGGTAGGTTGGCAGCCCAGACTAAACGTGTAGTAAGTGGCTTCAAAATCTCTGATGCTTCCTGGTGCTGTGCTGAAATTCTATTCAGAAAGGCTCAACAATTCACTTCAGTGTTGGAAGAAAAATCAAAGAGTCTTTACTTGTCATTTTCCCTCAATAATTGTGTTTCTGTTAAAAATGTAGATATGGGTAGGTAGAAGTGGGAACAAGTAGAAAAAAAGGTTGAAGCAATGTAAGACTGCCAGATTTGGCAGATAAAAATAAGGACACCTCATTAAATGTGAATTTCAGATAAGCAGCAAATAATTTCCAGTATACGTATGTGCAAATATTACATGGGACCTACTCATACAAAAACAATTATCTGTTGTGTATGTCCATTTCTTTTGCATGTAACAGAATACCTGAAAGTGGGTAATTTATAAAGAAGTAGAATTTATTTATTACAGTTTCAGAGGCTGGGAAGTCTAAAGCCCAGGGAACACATCTGGTGAGGGCCTCCTTGGGGGAGGTGACTCTCCACAGAGATGCAGGGTATCACACAACAAATGGCTTTAGCAAGAGGGAGCTAACCTGCTCATTCACTCTCCTTATAAAGCCATCAGAACCACACCCATTAAACCATCAACTCATTACTCCATGAATGGATCAATCCGTTCACTAGGTCATGGTCCTCATAATCTAATCACTTCTTAAAGGTCCCAACTTTCAATTACCATAATAGGATTTCCACTCTCAACACTGTTACAGTGGAGATTAATACATGAACCTTTGTGGGACACAATTCAACCCATAGCATGTTGTCTACCTGAAATTCAAATTTAAGCATTCTATATTTGATCTAGCAACCACCACCCCCAACCCCCAAAATGGTATGAGCCTGGAAATCTGTATATTCAACACTGGGGCTGGAACTTGGGCGGGGGAGGGGTCCCAGCAGGGATGAGGGGAGGGTTTGCTTTGGTGAGGGGGTATTGCCCTTCTCCAATCCTGCCCCTGGAGGCCCTATCCTGGACTTCGTAAGGGTGAAGGTGAGATGCAGGTGCTGAGTCCCTACAAGTGCAGGGAGAATCATAGACAAAGCCCAAGGGGCTACAGGAGAGAGGGAGGGAAGGGGAATCACAAGTTCTCCTGGCATCTTGAGTAGGGGAGAGGAAGGCTGTGTACAAAACTAGGCCTTCCAGTAATTTTGTACTTCAATTACCACTGGTCTAAATGGGCAGTGGATAGCCCCATCCGACAAATTCAATGTTAGTGATGGTATTGTTTCTGTGAGACATTATGATTCTGCTTCTGGCTGCCATCTTTCAAAGAAATTTGGAAATCAAATCCATTCATATGCTGAGATCTAGCCACCTGTGTGTTGCCAAAGACAGCAGGGAAGAATAGAGGCCACAAGGGAACACAGGAAAGATCCCAACAAGAAAGAGACGGCACTCTCAAATTAGGATAATCTGAGGTCAGTTTAATAAAGCGACAATTTACAAAAGCACAGCTAAGTGTAGGGAGGCTGTGAAGGGAGAGCGTAGTACACTGAGTTAGTTAGAGGTGCTCTGGGACCACCCCTACGTCCTAAGGACAGGGTGCCTGGTAGCTAGATCCACAAAGAAGAGAATTTTGTAAAGAGGACTTCTCTGCCAGCATCTTCACAGACCCAAGAAACCTGGGAAGGAGGAAACTGGGTGAATACGTACCCAGACCTTATCCTTCTTCCTCCCTCTAATTTCCTGCTGAGGCTCCCTGTTGGCTGAACTCACTCATCAGCCAGAGAGTGAGGAAGCTCACTGATGGCCTCCATCCAAGTCAGCTGAGGGGACAGACACCAGGTGGAGAAATGTGGAGACTGGATCTGGAGCAGCGTATGGAGGATAAATGGAAATGTACACAGTCCACACTAGAGTCAGGGAAGCTTTCTACAGGGACTTGCCTGAGCCTAGGCAAGAGGGAGGGTTAGTGATCTACCCTGACACACGATCAGGAAGCAGGTGGGAGTGTGCTGGGAGATGGTTGGGGCTAAAGGAGCTTCACACATCAACATCTGGATGTGAGGCGAAGCCCAGCGTGTTCTCAGACTGCAGGCAGTTTAGTAAGCCCTACATAGACGAGAGCCCAGAGCAGTGGAGAGAGGGATGATACCTACAGGATTACAGAATGTCGTGGCTAGCATTTAATGTGAAGCCCAGCATGTTCTCAGACTGCAGGCAGTTTAGTAAGCCCTACATAGACGAGAGCCAAGAGCAGTGGAGAGAGGGATGATACCTACAGGATTACAGAATGTCGTGGCTAGCATTTAATGAGCACTTGCTGTGTACACGACAAATGCCTAACACTTCACGTGTGTGATTTAATCTTCCCAATAAACCTATGAAGTAAATACTATTATCTATATTTTATGAGTAAGCATCCAAGGTTCCACAGATGGTAATTGCAGATCTGGGATTTGAACCTGGAAGCCTATCTCCAAAGCTCACACTGTTAACAACAACTCTTTTTTTGCTTCCTGTATACTATATAACTGTGGTCCCTTAACCTGGCTGCATACTGGAATCCCTGGAAGAGTTGTTTTCTATGTAGACTTTATTTTCTTAGAGCAGTTTTAGGTTCACAGCAAAATTGAGCAGAAAATATGGAGAGTCCCAATAGAATTCCTTTCCCCACACACATAACCTCCCCACTACCAGTAACCTACCCCAGAGTGTTACATTTGTTGCAATCAATGAATGTACATTCACGCATCATCTCTGTCCAAAGTCCACAGTTTATGTTACAGGCCACGCTTGGTGTGGTACTTCCATGGGTTTTCACAAATGTATGATGAAATATATCCACCATTATAGTATCATATGGAATAGTTACATTGTTCTAAAAATCCTCTGTGCTTTTCCTGTTCATACCTCCCTCCCTCTTAATCCCTGGCAATCCCTGACTTTTTACTGTCTCCATAGTTTTGCCTTTCCAGAATGTCGTGCAGTATGTAGCCTTCTCATATTGGCTTCTTTTAAAATGCATTTAAGTTTCCTATGTCTTTTCATGGCTTGATAGCCCCCCTTTTTTAAATCACTGGATAATATCCCATTGTCTGGATGTACCATAGTTTGTTTATCCATTCACCTACTAAAGGTCATCTTGGTGGTTTACAGATTTTGGCAATTATAAATAAAGTTGCTGTAAACATCTCTGTGCAGGTTTTTGTGTGGACACAAGTTTTCAACTCCTGTAGGTAAAAACAAAGGAGCACAGATAAATGGATCCTTATGGTAAGAGTATATTTAGTTTTGTAAGAAACTGCCAAACTGTCTTCCATCGTACTGGTACCACTTTGCATTCCTACCAGCAATGAAATGAGAGTTTCTGTAACTCTAAGTCCTTGCCAGTATTTAGTACTGCCAGTGT
>NW_007729372.1:200046-200912 GCF_000696425.1 Galeopterus variegatus | reverse complement strand
AGCAATGAAATGAGAGTTTCTGTAACTCTAAGTCCTTGCCAGTATTTAGTACTGCCAGTGTTCTGGATTTTGGCCACTTTTATAGGTGTGTGGTCCCATCTCGTTGCTGTTTTAATTTGCAATTCCCTGATGACATATGATGTTGACTATCTCTTCACATGCCTATTGGCTATCTGTAGATCTTTGTTCTTTGGCAGGGTGTACAGTCTTTTGCCTATTTTTAAATTAGGTTGTTCGTTTTCTTGTTTGGGAGTTTTAAGAGTTCTTTTTATATTTTGGAGAACAGTCATTTATCAGCTCTGTCTGGGAGTGGAGAAATCTCTTCTATGATAAGATTAATCTTTAGAGGATTAATAATAGTTGTATCCTTTTGGAGGATCTGTCTTTAGACAGATAAGGAAAATTCAGAAAGCCTTGCCTTGCTTATTTATTGGTAATCAATATAATAAAATATTTATATATTTTGGGGAGGTATTTCCTGAACTCCTGCAATAGCTATCTGTGTTTAATGAACAATTTAAGCATAATTGTTAAGAATGAGTAAATTAGTTAAATGAAAATGGGATGAAAATTTGTCAATAAGATTGTTATACTTTCAGGAATTTTCTTCAGTAACTTGAGGTTTTAAAGTTATGTTATGTTGAATTAAATGATAAATGTTTATGATATATCAGAGTCATTTTTAAGTTAAAAATACTGAAACTTGCCCTTCAACCATTCTAATTGTGTATTGGAGGAAGAGAATCTGATTAAGACAAAATAGACTTCTCAATTACCTTTAATGATTGGGGTAGGCTACTAAAAATTATTCTGGGCCGGCCCGGTGGCGCACTGCTACAGTGCGCCGCTTGGGAGCACGGTGGCGC
>NW_007729372.1:188351-199146 GCF_000696425.1 Galeopterus variegatus | reverse complement strand
CCGGTACGGGCGAGACACTGAGGGTTGCGATCCATTGCCGGACACGAAAAAAGACAAAAAAGAAAAAAAAAATTATTCTGAAGAGAAAACAGCTGTCTACTACCTTAATTGAGAAAATGTGGCTGTTTCTTGATTAATTGGAAAACACTGAGTAATAAAATGGGGAGCTGGTTGAGGCCGATAATTAATGAATGGCCACATTTATTCATGTAACAGATAGTTGACCATCTACTATATGGAACACATTGTTCTAGGGCCAGGGATATAATGGCAAACAAGGAAGACGTAGTCCCTTTCCTCACAGAGTGTCACAGGAGAAGCAGATGCTTATGAAGAAAAGGATAATTGTCCACTCACTAGTTATCCGCAAACAGATAAATGGTTGAGTTGAACTCCTTGTGTCAGCCCTTTCTGTTGTCATTTACCCAGTACCAAAACATAGCACTTGTCTCACAGGTCAGTGTTTGAAATGAGTAAATTCTGCCAGTGATATATCTTCTTTTTATGCAGTATAGAGAAGTTAGGTGTATTTGGGTCTGTTAAGAAACAGCTACTAAAAATTGTTCTGAAGAGTAAACAGCTGTTTTATTATGAGGACACATGTTTCTAAAAATTATGCAATAGTACTCTTACAACTATGTGGCTCTCTGTACTGAATTATCACCTTGGTTAAATGAATATTATTTCGCAATGACCTGTGACCTGGTTTTTATCAAGTGTTTTGAACTTTTGACATTTTTGACAAGCTCCCTAAGACTATATTCTAAAATTAAGTCTTTTTGACCTAGAATTAACCTTGGTGTTTTCCATGTAGGCCCCTGGAGAGCCTCAAAGGATGTAGCTCTCATCTTGTAGAGATGTTAAATTAATCAGGCTTGTTTGATGTTGTGAATTGTATGGGAATCATTGCCAAATAATAAAGTAATGTTAAACCTTATTGAGTTATATTATTATAGATGTGTTTCAGAAATTGGATGAAATTCATAGAAATCTAAAGGGACTTCTCAGAAAAAAATATCAGGCTGTTATTTTCCCAAAAGAGAAAGAGAGTTCTTGAAATTGACTCAACTCTCACTTCAACTGAAAACAGGTGAGGTTTCTTTAACACCCTTGCCCATTTTTGCCTTTAACCCAAATAATGGAAATGCTGAGAGTTTAGCTCTTTTAAAAGGGGTTCCTGAGGAACTTTGGCTTAAATCCACAACAGACATTTGACAAATCCATTTGGCTCCTCTGCCAGAGATTCAAGTTAACCCAAACAAGCCCCTTCCTAATATCAGACAGTTGGTGTCCCTTTGGTTGAGCATTGATGTTCCATTGGTTGAGGTCGATGCTTTTATTTGGAAATTTGGGGATGGTTCTCCCATTCATGCCAACAAAGGCTTTTAGCCTTGTGGGAGGTTGCCTACTGGTTAAGAGTTTTCCTATTGGTGAGGATTAGTAGTAGTGGTAGTAGTTAAAAGTAGAAGTATGTGATTCTTTAATTCTAAACTTTGCAATGATTGTCCCCCTCTAGAACTCCAGCTGGTTATATGTTCAAGAATTATAGGCCCTCCACTTATATTTATCTGCAACAATGAACCTTCTGTACAAAAGATATTTTAAAATTACATTGGCCTAAATTGGGGTTCTTTTGATATATCAAAACTGCAGCCGTCAGCAGTCACAATTCTAGTTATTATCTTAAAATGTTGTATTTAATAGAGATAATCAGGTTTCCTTGTCAATTGCTGGTTATAATGCTTCAACATGGTCATTCTAAGTCTTTATCATTCACAGTTACAGTTTTGATTTTTTCTAAAAGCACTTTCAATAAGCTATAGTCCAAAAAGTGTTTCATCGTTAAGAAGGTTCATGGAAAGGACTTTGACAAGTATAGGTTTTTAATAACTTTAAGGTATACCATTGGATTGGTGATTGTTTTACAAAACAAACCCAACATCAAGTAGGATAAGAATTAACTGAGTACCAGGGAACTGTTTTGAAAAGATTTTTATGCTAGGTCAGCCAGAGCTGGGATTGTTGAGATGTACAATTTGAATGAACTCCTTAAGATTAATCCGAGTCAACTCTCCTATGTTGATTTATTTAATAAACGGTGCAATGCACCTGATTTGGAAAAGTAAAATTGATACCTGAAAGGATGTGAACTCAATGTTGAGCATGGACTAACAGAGGGCCTGGATGGCAAATTATAAAATGGTTAAACAGGTGTTTCAGACACAATGGCTTTTGCATTGTTCCTATCATCTTTAGTCTTTTGGAGAAGTTGAAAGGATAAAGAGCATTTTGAAATTAAAATTAGCAAGGTCAATTGGATTGCCTTGGCCAAGAGTACTAACATTAGCTTTAATGGATGAAATAGTCACTGGAAGGCCTGTGTCCTTTAATGGAATCTCAGTTGTCTCTTGCTTTCTTGAATTCTGATATGACTAAATATTGCACAACTTTAATATATTGTGCCTGAGTGTATTTTCACCAAATGAAGAAAGCTCTCCATGATCCATGATCCACTAACTGATGAAAAACAGACCTTTTATCATCTAGAACCCAAAGATTGGGTCTTCTAGACATGGCATTAAAGAAGAATTACTCTTGAACCCTGATGGAAAGGACCATATCAGGTTCTTTTTACCACCCATACTGGCTCTCCATGATCCATGATCCACTAACTGATGAAAAACAGACCTTTTATCATCTAGAACCCAAGGATTGGGTCTTCTAGAAATGGCATTAAAGAAGAATTACTCTTGAACCCTGATGGAAAGGACCATATCAGGTTCTTTTTACCACCCATACTGCTGTAAAGCTTCAGGGCCTTGAAATTTGGGTCCACATTTTACAACCTAAAAGGGGCCCCAAGATTCTTGGAACTGTGGACCTTTTGGAGACTTTAAGACAAAACTTGACCAGGAAAGTTTTTTCCCCAGAAGTAGATGACATCTTAGATGTGGACAGTTTTTTCTCAAGACATCAGAACAAAACTCCTCATCATAATGAGACTCTTACCCCTCTTAATTTTTCCTTGCTTATGCCTATCTTTTCTTTTGTTCAACAGAACAATGTTATAACTAGAATTCTGGACCCACTTTTTCTCATTCCCTTTTAATTTAACCAATTATGAGGTACTAGGTTACTTATTAACTGAACAGGGAGGAATTTGTGCAGTAATAGTTTTGTTGCACATAGATAAATACATTGAATATTGTAAATCTCAGTTGCAAAAATTAACAAAATAGGCTGTTTAGTTTATGAGGATTGTGGCTAAGGAGCAAACTCCAAATTCTTGGTAATATCTTCCTCATAGTCAAAATAGTAATCTCCCTGGTGTGCTGTATACTCTCAAAAGGTCTTCAATGTCTATGGTCAGCTGAACACTAAATGGTCTCTCTTTGATTGGAATAATAAAAATTGAAAGGAATATGAGATCAGGAGGACACCATAGTCTATGAATGACGTATTGAGATCGGTAATCTAGGATAATGGTGGCTGAGAGCAGCACTGATGCCCTAAATTTTGGCCACACTCTCAACATAGGTGAGATTATGACCTAAGGGGGAGGGCATTGTTAAGCAAATTTGTGGGAGTCCATTGCTCTGGACTAGCCTCCTGCACTAAGCCTAACAGACTAAACTAATATAGAGCTTAACAATAGTAGCTGAGCCTTAGTTAATCGCAGGAGGCTCTATGACCAATAAACCAATTATATTGTAACCAATTAAGCTGTATCCACACCACACTTCCACTTCCTATAAATACTGTCCGACCTGCTCCCATCTTTACTCTAAGAGTCACAGGGCTCTTGGGGGAAAATCTCATGACTGGATCTCCCTGAAGTTTTTATCTCTCACACTTGCCCACACAGAGCCTCCAGCAATTTGTCCATTAGAGTTCAAGTTTTCTGACCCAGTACTGGTTTCCACTGAGGTGAGTTTCTGCTCCAGTAAGCTGTGATTCTCCATATCTGCCTGTCTGTCTCTCCAGTTTGGGGGGTAGCAGTTTGCCCTGTGACCTCACTTCTCTGAAGGATCTGAGAAGAGTAGTTGATTTTTCAGTTTCTCCAGTTATTTATTTGTTGTTAGGGTAGAATGATGACTTCTAAGTCCCTTAAGTGCCAGATCAGAAATGGGAAGTCCCTGGGAATTTGGGGGTTTTTTTTCATACTGGAGCCTAGGCCCCACCCAAGGTTCTGCCTCAGTTGGTCTGGGATGGGACCCAGGTGATTCTAACATGCAGTCAGGCTGCAGAACTGCTGATATGCATCATATACACTTTACTGCAGAAGAAGGAATGAGGTAGGCAATAAGAATGGGCACAGAGGACGTTGTCTTTCAGTCATCCATTTCTTTGGGTCTTATAAAAGAAATGTCCATACAACATTAGTTGTTGTGCTCCTGGCCTTGCTGTTCTCAATGCTCTCTATGTGCTTAGTAGACAGTTGTAGATTTTGCTTTAGTTGCCTTCCTGATGACAACTCAGCACTTCTGTGGTTTCAAGAATAGTGACAATTTGCCTCAATCCCTTTAGTCTACTGTGACTCCAGGGTCCTCTTCAGGAGCATGACAGTAAATGTGTAGTGCTCTTTTACCTGCCCATAATCCCGCCAACTGGGCCAATTGTCGAGCTAGGGCTGGGTCTGGAGCTCACAGACCCCTCAAGCCCATTGTCCCAACTGGGTCACACCAGACCCCTCACATGCAGGTCTATGAGCTAGGTAACCAGCAAACAGGTCCTTGGAAGCCGTAGGTTGGAAAGCATGGCTGCACGGGTCTGCCCAAGGCAGTCGCCAGCCAAACTGTGGCGCTGCACATGTGCACTAACTCCAACCCCCCCCACACACACACACAATTTGTTTACTGAACCACCCCCATCCTGCCCCAAGTCAAGGGAGCCTGACCAAACTATTATATTTTCCCAACAATCCACCCCTTCAGGGTCTGTCGCCGTACAATCTACACATTTAGAACCTTCCACAATGTTCCCTCAGTGAGGATAAATGACCCTTACATTCACATATTACACATTCCATCCCAGTCCCAGAAGTCTTTAGCTTGCTGTGGCATCAACTCAAAAGTTAAACTAAAGGCAAAACTCCTTTCAGCCATGAACCTGTAAAGAGTCAAAAACAAGTTTATCTACTTCCAAGATACAATGGGACAAACACTGGGTACGCATTCCTACTCCAGAACAGAGGAATAGAAAGGAAAAACAGGCCTGGGCCAATTGTCGAGCTAGGGCTGGGTCTGGAGCTCACAGACCCCTCAAGCCCATTGTCCCAACTGGGTCACACCAGACCCCTCACATGCAGGTCTATGAGCTAGGTAACCAGCAAACAGGTCCTTGGAAGCCGTAGGTTGGAAAGCATGGCTGCACGGGTCTGCCCAAGGCAGTCGCCAGCCAAACTGTGGCGCTGCACATGTGCACTAACTCCAACCCCCCCCACACACACACACAATTTGTTTACTGAACCACCCCCATCCTGCCCCAAGTCAAGGGAGCCTGACCAAACTATTATATTTTCCCAACAATCCACCCCTTCAGGGTCTGTCGCCATACAATCTACACATTTAGAACCTTCCACAATGTTCCCTCAGTGAGGATAAATGACCCTTACATTCACATATTACACATTCCATCCCAGTCCCAGAAGTCTTTAGCTTGCTGTGGCATCAACTCAAAAGTTCAAAGTCTCATCTGAGACTAAAGGCAAAACTCCTTTCAGCCATGAACCTGTAAAGAGTCAAAAACAAGTTTATCTACTTCCAAGATACAATGGGACAAACACTGGGTACGCATTCCTACTCCAGAACAGAGGAATAGAAAGGAAAAACAGGCCCCAAACAAATCCAAAACCCAAACAGGGCAAACGTTAAGCACACTGGGGCATCTGGACCCCTAAAGAGTTGGGCAACCTCGCTCCTACAGCTATGCCAAGTGCAGACCATTGAGCTGCCTGGTGCCTGTGGCTTTTCCAGGCCGGTGCTGCACACTGCCAGCACCCCACGGTTCTGAGTTCCTGGTGGCAGTCCCGCCATCCTGGCTCCACTAGACATTTCCTCAGTGGGGATTCTCTGTTGGGGGCTCTGACCCCACTTTTCTGCTCCACATTGCTCCAAAGATGACCTCCGCAGCGGCTCCACCCCTGCAGCAAGTCTCTGTCTGAGCCCCCTGGCTTTTTCATACATCTTCTGAAATCTACGTGGAGGCTGCCACACCTCCACTGCTCTCACATACTGCTGGCCTACAAGCTTAACACAATGTGAATGCCACCAAGATTTTCAGCTTTTGCTCTTCGGAGATGCTGAGGCAGGATTGCTCCAGCCAGAGCGGCTGGGATATAGGGTGCAGTTTGCCAAGGGCAGCAGTGCACCAGGTCTGTCCTCCAGGACAACTCAGTTTTCTTAGGCCTCAGGGTCTGTAATGGGTGGGGCACCCCTCCAGACTTCTCAAATGCCTTTAGGGCTTTTTTCCTATTGTCCTGGTTCTTAGCATTTCGCTGCTGCATCCCCAGCTCCTGAATTACTTCAATCAGCTCGGCTTACACCCTCTATTCACCCAGTCTCAGGCAGTTTTGCAGCATTCACCCACAGTTCAAACAGCTGCATTTGCCCAGTCCATCAGGGAGTGGCTGCCCTGCCTTTGTGCATACCTGCGGCTCTCCTGTAACTGCTGCCATGGAGACAGGCAGGTAGTAACAGAGACTAACTTGTCCACCTTTTCAACAGGTAAAAACATACTTGAAATTCTGCAGGGGCACCCATCCTTGGGTCATCTGCCCATCTGCATGTGGCACTCTTTTCTCGGGTTTATACAGCACCCATCTGGCCATCGGGTTTAAGTAGCACCCTTCAAGCCTTTTGCCTTCAGACAAACACAACATTCATTTACTACATCATCTCTAGAGCACATTAAACCATCCATCCCTAGGTCCCATAGCTGCAGCAGCCAGGGGCTCTCCTGTTTCTGCTGCTTTACTGTCTCAATTTCTCATGCACAACAGGTCATCCCTGGAGACACACGGTTTTCCCCAACTCACCACTGAGTTAGTTGTCTTCCCTGGTGTGAGAGGCAGGAGTCGCCAGTCACTGCACGTTGTCCTCCAGGACATTTATCTATGCTTCCAACAACTCTGCTTTCTGCCACAAATCTTGATCAGTTTGCAGTGTAGTGAGCAGCAGCCAGGCTCCAGTCAGCAGAAAAGTGGCCAACAGGCACAACATGCTCAAGGACAGCCAGATTTCCTCCCCTTCCCAAGGGGTTTTGCATTGTAGTACCTGGTCTATGCTGCTTTGCAGTATAGTGTTCAGCAACCAGATCCCAGTCAACTGGAAAGTGGCCATAGGACAGTGCATATTCAAAAGTAGCCACATTTCCTCCTTCTTCCAAGGGCTTTTAGCTCCTGTACCTGCTCAGAATCCTGTCACAGACTATGCCAATTGTTGGGCTCTTTTACCTGCCAATAATCCTGCTGACTGGGCCAATTGTCAAGCTACAGCTGGGTCTGGAGCTCACAGACCCCTCAAGCCCATTGTCCAAACTGATTCACAAACTCTTCACATGCCAGGCTGGGTCCCCAGACCCCTCACACACTAGGCTGGGTCCCCAGACCCCTCACATGCCAGGCTGGGTCCACAGACCCCCCCACACACAGGTCTATGAGCTAGGTAATCGACAAACAGGTCCTTGGAAGCCATAAGTTGGAAAGCATGGCTGCAGAGAGTGGCATCTGCCCGAGGCAGTCACCAGCCAAACCGCAGTACCACACATATGCACTAATTCTACCCACACACACACACACACACACAATTTGTTTATGGAACCACCCCCAACCTGCCCCGAGGTAAGGGAGCCTGACCAAACTATTCTATTTTCCCAACAAAATGTACTTTACCAGCTTCTTAAAAATAAGCATAATGATTTATTTCTCCCAAGGAAATATGTTTGAAACTTTTCCTCACATCTACATAGTCCTTCAATTTAGCCCAATCTTTATGGCATTTTACTTAAATTATTATACCATCACTGGTAAAATTAAGGATTTTTCCATGTCTTCACCTTTCCCCGATCTTTATTTAAAAAAAAAAAGAAAAGGAAAGAAAGAATGTTGTAGTAGATACTCCATGAACAACAGTACGTAAGCAATATCACATTATTTTAATTTTTTAAGAGATTTTAACAACCTTATTGCAAAATAATTAACCTACCATATAATTCACCAACTTAGGTTGCACAAACCAATTTTTTTTTTCGCGACCGGTAAGGGGATCGCAACCCTTGGCACAGTGTCGTCCGCACCACGCTCAGCCAGTGAGCGCCATCCCTATATATGATCCGAACCCGTGGCCTCCGTGCTGCCAGCGCCGCACTCTCCCGAGTGAGCCACAGGGCCGGCCCCAAACCAATATTTTTAAAGTATATTCACAGGGTTCTGCAGCCATCTACACCACCTAATTTGAGAACATTTTTGTTGCCCCCTCAAAAAACTCCCACACTCGCCAGCAGTCAGTCCCCTTTTGTCCTCACTGTCTTCCCCAGCTCTGTCCTACACTAAACCACCATCTGTCTGCACAGGTTTGCCTATTCTAGACATGTCACATAAATCAGATCATGCAGTATATGGTCTTTTGTGACAGGCTTCTTTCACTTAACAGAATGTCTCCAAGTTCATCTAAGTTGTCACCTATATCAGTACTTCATTCCTTTCTATTGCTGAATAATATTCATTGTAGGGATATACCACACTTTATCCATTTATCAGTTGATGGACATTTGAATTTTTTCCACTTTTTTGTCTATTATGAATAGTGCTACTACGGACATTCACGTACAAGTTTTTGTATGAATGTATGTTTTTATTTTCCTTCCATATATATCTAGGAGTGGAATTGCTGAATTATAACGTAAGTCTATTTAACATTTTGAGTAATTGCCGAATTGTTTCTCACCAGCAATGTATAAGAGTTCCGATTTTCCCACAGCCTAACCAAAGCTTGTCGTAGTCTCCCTTTTTTATTATAGTCATCTTAGTGAGTGTGATGTGGAACCTCACTGTGGTTTTCATTTGCAGTTTTCCTAATGTCTAGTGATGTTTTACACCTTTTTGTAGGCATATTGGCTGTTTGTACATCTTTTATAGAGAAATGTCTATCCAAGTCCTTTGCCCACATTTTAATTGGCTGTTTTTGTCTTTTAATTTTTAATTATAAGTGTTCTTTATGTATTCTGGATACAAGTCCCTTATCAGATATGTTATTGGCAAATATTTTCTCCCATCCTGTGGGTTGTTTTTACACCTTTTTAAAAATGTATTTCTTGAATGGAAACATAATTGATTATACATATTTATGGGGGATAGAGTTGACTATCAGTATTTGTGTACAGTATGTGATGATCAAACCAATATTATTAGTATGTTCATCATTACAAATTGTAATTATTCTTTGTGTCTCTTATGCAATTTCTCCCTAACCCCCCTCCCACTCCCACTCCCCCTTTCCCACCTCTAGTAACTACAGGTCTGTTCTCTCCTTCTGAAAGCTCAATGTTTTATTGTGGTCCTTCTTTCTTTTGTTCTTATACTTTCTTGATAGCATTGTTTGCAGTACAAAAGCTTTTGATTTTGATATAATCAATTTTTTCTATTTCTTCTTTTGTAATTTGCACATTGGTGTTATATCTAAAAAAAAACAAAACTGCTTAACCCAAAGTCACAAAAATTTAGTCCTATGTTTTCTTCTAAAAGTTTAACAGTTTTAGCTCCTCCATTTAGGTATATGATCCATTTTTGTGTATGGTGTGAGGAAGGGGCTCAATTTCTTTCTTTGACATGTGAATATCCAGTTATTCCCCTCCGTTTGTCAAAAAGACTACTCTTTCCCTTGTTGAATTGTCTTGGCACCCTTGGCAAAACTCAATACATGACATATGTAAAGATTTATTTCTGGGGTCGACCCCGTGGCTCACTTGGGAGAGTGTGGCGCTGGGAGCTCAGCGACGCTCCCGCCACAGGTTTGGATCCTATATAGGAATGGCCGGTGCGCTCACTGGCTGAGCACAGTGCGGGCGACACCAAGCCAAGGGTTACGATCCCCTTTCCGGTCACATAAAAAAAAAAAAAAAGATTTATTTCTGGACTCTTGGTTTTAATCCATTGACCTATGTCTATTCTTATGCCAGTACCACACTGTCTTAATGACTGTAGCTGAGTAGTAAGTTTGGAAATCAGGAAGTACGAGTCCTCCAACTTGTTTTTTTGTTGTTGTTTGTTTGTTTGTTTTTAATATTGTTTTGGCTAAGCTGGGTCTCTTGCATTTCCACATAAATTTTAGGATCAGCTTAAATTCTGCTAAATTAAAAAAAATAAATAAATGCCAGCTGGACTTGATAGAGTTTTCGTGGAGCCTGTAGTTCAACCTGGGAAGTATTGACATCTTAACGTTATTAAGTCTTCCAATCCATGAACATGGAATATCTTTCCATTTAACATAGTAAAACTTAGATTTATATACTTGCTCTTAGCCAAAAGGCCAAGAAGTGATAAAACTGAGATTTATATATTCTTAAGACTGAAATCAGGATTATATGTATGTCTTATTGTGTATAACAGCTGAATTTGTTAATAGTTAAATGAAAATCTACTCTTCATATCAAATTATTTTTTCACAACTGAACAAAATTAATTTCCATGGAAATTCTTTGCCATGCTTTCCACACACATACAATTTAAAATGAAGTGAAGCCATATACTAAGAATATTCCAGTTAAAGAGATGAAGGTTTTTCAAAAAAATATAACA
>NW_007729372.1:185885-186700 GCF_000696425.1 Galeopterus variegatus | reverse complement strand
ATCTTCGTGTTGTTATAGTGGGGAAAAAAACACCAAATGTCCAACAAGAAAGGTACCTTTATGTAAATCATGGTACAGGCTACAGACAAATATTTAATAATAGAAAATATTCAGAATAGAAGTGGATGCAGAAGCAGCATTATGCTATGACCCAAGCTACTATTAATAGTATACAAACCCAAATTATTATGGAGATATAATATAATGCATATGTATACTAAAAATACCAGAAGTTTAACAGTGATTATTCTAAGTATCAAGATTACAAGGTAGTATTTATTTTCTTCTTTCTTCTATTCTAAAATTAACTCTCCTACAATGAACTAAAATTAAACCTACGCATATGTATACACACACCTCACATATTTCCAGTAATAACTATATGTTTTTTATTTTTTAAAAGATGAAGTTGTATTCATGACATAGCTCCTTGCAGTATTACTTCTATTATAAGTAGAAACAAACTAAAAATGAGCCAAATGCACTAGGATGTCAATTATGCAAAACTCTCATATGCATGTGAACAAAGTCTAACATGGAATATGAAAATTAAAAGTTTATATAGTAAAGACAGTGTGTTTTTTATTTCAGTTACTCTCATGATTTTATTCATCAAGTAATATGAATTATAATTCCAATTAAATTTCTCACAAGACATTACTATTAATCTTTTTACAATACATCTAATTACTCTTATTTTAAAAACTGAATTGTTAAAGTTCAAGTTGATTTTGATTCTGGCCATTTTCAACCTACCTCATTTATCCAAATTTTAAAAAATGAATAACACCCTACAAGTCTCATTTTGATTTTGA
>NW_007729372.1:183110-184866 GCF_000696425.1 Galeopterus variegatus | reverse complement strand
ACCTCATTTATCCAAATTTTAAAAAATGAATAACACCCTACAAGTCTCATTTTGATTTTGATTGACTTCTCTTAAAGAACATACAAGAATCTAAGCTAAATTGTGGCAAGACCCTGGCCTTGACCTGTCTCTGCCGTGGGCTTTGCAGCTTTGGGCAAATCATTGACTGATCCTGTCTGAGTCGTGTTGCTGTCTGTTGAGTGGGCATTACAATACCTAACTTGGGGGAAGGGGCAGGATGGGTACTATTCTTTCCTTGGGCTGGTGGAATGTCACAACAGGGAGCCTTAACTTAGTTTCTTACTTTGGGTCACTGGAGTGGGGAAGCAAACTGAGGACACAATTCAAGGACAGTAGCAATTAAACTCTGCTCTCTAGAGACTCTTTGCTACCATATACGCTGGCATAAGAGACACACCGGTATATAACACCAGTGTTTAGACTGAGGGAAAGATCTTCATGTATTTCCCACCCATCAGTCTTCCTAGATGCTCTGAAGGGCATCAGGGAAATGCCGGTCAGCCAAGAAGTCCTGGTATGGGATTCCAGGGGTGGGAAAGAAAGCTGCTTTCAGGGCTGCCATTCTGCCCACAAGGGGATGAGGGTGTGGATGGAGCAGGAGGAGGGAAGGTGACTTCCAGCCCCTAGCAAAAGGGGCCGAGGTACAGTACTGAGAAAAATATATCCCATAGGCCAATGACTTCAGCACACAGGAGTGCAGCCATCTCCAAGTGGGCATGGTGGGGGGATGCCACACACCCTTGTGGAATGGCAGTCTCCTCTATTGATTCAAACCTTCTCATAAATACTTTGTAATCCTAAGTGGGATCAGTTCTTCAAAGTTAATAAGTGAGATCTAGATAATTAAAGGAGGGAGCCAATGTGGCATCGTATTGACAAGGGTGATTCAGTAGAGAACGGAAGTGCCTCATGGGCTGGAAAGCACTGTGCAAGATCATTCTCAGCCAGCTGACTCCAGTTTATATGAAGGCTAACCAGCTCTAGCAGGAGGGAAGCATGTACAGTGAAGACCATGGGCTTCTGGGTCAGACGGCATTCCTCTTCCAGGTCCTACTTACAGTGTGAGCCTGGGAAGATCATTTAGACTCTCTGGGCTTCATTTTCCCCACCTGTGAAATAGAGATATAATACTGTGTTTCAGGATCATTGTGTCAAAGTGGAAAAGGTGTAACAGCTGATATAACACTGTACTCATAGTACATGTTGAATAAATGTTAAGCCCAGACTACCACCACCTCCATCACCACCATCATCTCCACAACCTCCATCACCACCTCCATCAACACCACCACCTGCACAACCACCTCCAAAACACCACCACCTCCATCACCACCACCACCTCCATCACCACCATCACCTCCACAATCTCCATCACCACCTACATCAACACCACCACCTCCACCACCATTACCACCACCACCTTCACAACCTCCATCACCACCGCCATCATCACCACCACCTCCACAACCACCTCCATCAAACCACCACCTCCACCACCACCTCCATCACCACCACCACCACCTTCATCACCACCACCTCCACCACCACCACCTCCACCATCACCACCTGCATCACAACCATCATTTCCACAATCACCACCTCCATTACCACCACAACCTCCATCACCACCACCACCATCATCACCACCTCCATCATCACCACCTCCATCACCACCTCCATCACCACCACCACCTCCATCACCATCACCACCACCACCTCCACCACCACCCCCACC
>NW_007729372.1:180326-181974 GCF_000696425.1 Galeopterus variegatus | reverse complement strand
CACCTCCGTCACCACCACCACCACCACCACCACCTCCATCATCACCACCACCTCCACTTCCATCACCACCTCCATCACCACCACCTCCGTCACCACCACCACCACCACCACCTCCATTACCACCATCATTTCCATTACCGCCATCATTTCCACTATCACCACCACCACCACCTCACTAACCATAGCCACCTTCACTAAGCCACTACCTTCACCACCTTTATTACCTCTACTTCCACCACCAATCCTATGGGTTAGCTACTTACTTTTCACAGGTTCAGAAGAAAGAATGATAAAGCATGTTACTCAACTATGTCTTGGAATCTCTTGGAAGGAAGACCAAGTTTTTGATGAGGTCCTGAGTCTCATAAAAGTCACTTCCCTCAGACATTCTGATGCCATGTTATGCTCACTTTAGCCAAGATTTCCACAAAAGAACCCTTTTCATTTGAGACCACATAGGAGAAGCCTTTCAAGTTCCTAAAAAAAAAATTGTGATTGCCCCTATGTCATTTCCAAACCCATCACTTTCTACATCAGGCAGGTCTAAAAGTCAGGTAAGGAGGCTGCCGACAAATAGCCAGTTGATCAGAGGCAGAGAATCAAAGGTAAGGTACTGGCCCTACAACATCCCTGCACATGAGATGAGAGAGAATTCTGGGACAGCTCTAACCAGCACCGTCCAAATCCAAGGCAACCAGTGGCCCTGTTGCTGATCAACAACTGGAATTTATCCCTGCCTGTGCCCCACAGGTCTGTCTGACTTGGTGGTTAAGAGCTTATGCTTTGGACTCAAGTAAAGGTAGAATTCCCACCCTGCCATTGCCTAGTTGTGTGAGCATGGGTTCATATTTCACCTCTTTGAACCTCAGTTTCCCCATCTGCAAAACTAGGATGATGGCATCTACCTCATAGAGAGCCGAGAATAAACTAAAATATCTTAAAATGTCTAGCACAATGCCTGGCACATAGTAATGGCTCAGAAAGTAGGAGTTGTTGTTATATCATGAATCTAACTAAAAAATCTAGAAAAAAACAATCTATGTGCACTTGGGGCAGGCCTTTGCCCCACTGTTAGTTATAGGACAGTGAGTATGCGATTCCCTCCACGACAGGTTGTAGATGCCACATAATGTAGATCGGGTAGGTTTTAGACACATTATCCAATTCCTCAGGAAAACAAGCATTTATCATCTTCTTTCAGGCTCTCACTGTTGCTCTTGGTGAGGATTTCAGTGTTAAAAATAGGTAAAAACTAGCCCTGTAGAAGACTGCACACTGCCCCTGAGCTCTGTGGCTGGCCCCAGGTGACCGGTGGGACCTCTTCAAAGGAGTGCAGGGCCGGTGGCCCAATTTCCTTCCTTTGAGGTGGATTGATTTCAGCAAAAGTATACCCACAATCTGCCCGTTCCAAAAGATCCCCTCCCTCTAGCCTCTGCAGAAGAGGGCAGGTCCCGGCAAGCGGCCCTCTGGGAGAGCAAGGTGCTGGGCCACATACAGGGGGGGATGGCAGCTCCTGGCCGGGTAGTGAGATGATGATGGGGGTGAGAGTTAATAGGTGGAGGAATTGGGGGCATTTAGAGAACTCAAGAGATCAGAAAGAGAAGAGAGAACCGAGGAAGACCTGGCTGTGCTAACAGAAATGATCGTC
>NW_007729372.1:175775-179698 GCF_000696425.1 Galeopterus variegatus | reverse complement strand
AACCACGAGGATCAAGGGGAGGCAGGAAATGGCAACTGCAAGGGCTGGGGTTGTCACCACATTGACAAAACACTCTAAGACAGAGTCGCAGTGCCTGAGCTCCTGTATGATCAGCTCTCCTCATCTCGCAATTCAGAGTCCTCATCACAGTCAGCCAAACAACTTTGTTCTTGGAATCTCTCCGATAGGGAGATATGAAACAGCCCAGCCGAAGCCCGCCGTGTTGTCAGGGAACAGAGGAAAGCAGGGCATCAGGGTCCGGCTGCCGTGTCCATTTGCATGAGGAGTCGTGTCCTGCTGCAGGGATGAAACGTAACTGTGAGCTCTGATTCAGGAGCTGGATCTACACAAAGGAAGGGACGTCTCTACCTAATTCACATAGACGTGCCTTATGAGCAGCACCCCCATCTGGCGTTAAAGAGCGTTATCCTTCTTAGGGTAATTATTTAGCTTTTTCTGGTTGCAGACCCAAAGCTACAGCCCGGTTTTTAGTAACTTTGCGCTGTCCCTTTTGAGTCAGTGCTTGGTCTTGACACCTATTAGCCCCTGGCCTGCTTTTAGACCCTTCCCTCTTTGTTTCACATTTAAGACAATCCCATCCCAGCCCAGCCCCAGATCTTGGAACCCAGATCTCTTTTCACAGCTCTTTTCACAGCTCTGGACCTCCCACACCAGCAGATGGGACCTCTTGCTTCTGTCTGTCCCTGCAGTGTGTACCCCTGTGACCTCACCTGCCATGCTGAATTACCATGACTGCAGGTGGGCCTGCCTCCCTGAATGGCTGTGAGCTTTCTGAGAGCAGGTACTGTGTGTCCCTCATCTCTGTGTGCTCAGAACCCAGTACACAGCTGGTGCTCACTGCACACCAATGAGGCAAATTTGAGCATGAAAAACCAGTAAATGTAAGCCGTCCATTTCCACGCAATCGTGGGAAACTGGCAGATACCTGTAAAGCAGATTTCCCCTTTTTAGAATATATTTGCTACTTCTCCTTGCTTCTGTTGCTCTTGTTTCTGTTTTCTGATTTCATGATTTATTGTATCATTACAGTAATCAAGACAGTGTGGTACTGGTGTAAAGACAAACACATCAATGGAGCAGAATAAGCATCCAGAAATCGACCCACACATGGGTCAACAAAGGTGTAAAGGTAATTCAGTGGAGAAAGGATAGTCTTTCCAACAAATGGTGCTGGGACAATTGGTTATCCATGTGCAAAAAAAAGTAAAAATAAAATAAAACTTTGACCCATACCTCAGAATATACAGAAATTAACACAAAATATATCATAGACCTAATTGCAAAATCTGAAAATGCAAAACTTCTAGAAGAAAACATAGGAGAAAATCTTTTTGACCTTGGGTTATGGAGAGATTTCTTAGATTTGGAACAAAAGAAATGATACATAAAAGAAAAAAGATAAATTAGACTTCAACAAAATTAAAAACTGCTGCTCTTCAAAAGACTGTGAAATTAATGAAAAGACAATTTGCTTCCGTCTAATCTCCTCTCTCTCTCTCTCTCTCCACACTTCCCTGTTCTCTTTTCCCTCTCTCTTCTACTTTTCCCAGAGCTTTGTCTCCTCTTTCTCTTTATCCTACTTCACCTCTTTTCTTTTCCTCTCATGCTCTAACTCCTCTGCATCCCCTCCATAATTTCCTTCTCTCTCCTTTCCTCCACCTTTCTCTCCCCAAATCCCAGCTTCTTGTCCTTCCTACTCCTGTCATTTATTTTACTTTCTGTTCCCTCTTTTCATTAGATGCATCATAAAAACATCAGGTTGGAAGCCATTGCTAATAATTGTCCCTCTTTACTTTTTTTTTTTTTTTTTTGGCATCTGGCCAGTACAGGGATCCGAACCCGTGACCTTGGTGTTGTAAGGCTGTGCTCTAACCAGCTGAGCTACCAGCCAGTCCCCACTAATTGTCCCTCAATGTCTCTTCTCCTCTTCTTGTTTATACTGGTAGAACTCCCTAGTTTTCTCTGGGCTCCTGGTTATTCAAGTAGGAACTGTCAGCCGGCACCAGTCTGGCTGCCTGCCCCCTTTAAAAGCAAACCACTCAAAAGTCAAATGTTGGTGAAAACAGAAGTCACCTTTTATTCAGGAACACCAGTGATCTGAGGAGAGATGTTAAGCTAACCCATCTCTCCAGTAAACCTGAAGAAGAACGGCCAGACTAAAGCCATCTCCAAGATTCAGATTTACTAAGGGGGCTTTTAAGAGGGGCTCGAGGAAATGGAACATAGGAAATGAAAAGCCAGGAGGGAAGGACATGAGCTGCAGGGGCTCTGTGCAAGGAGCCAGGTGCGAGGTCACACCAAGACTCCATCTGGTTCCTGCTCCCATCCTTGCTATTATCTCATGGCCCTGCTGGAGGGGTGGAATCAGCAAAGCTTTATTGATGTCTTTTTTAGTTTCCCAGGGTCCAGACAGTATGTGCAAGTCTGCAGCTTCAGGCTGGCTGGAAAACAACTTTACATTCATGTAAATAATGTCATCTTGCCCCATAAACAAAGGTTCAATATATCATATAACCATGGGATAAGAGGGAACTCAGAGAAATGCACACCCAGAAAAAAAACTGTGTCCTTTTAAAATCTTTTAGAGCCTGTGTGGTTTTAGGTCCCAAAGTGACTTCAGTCCTGCTCACTCCAGCAAAACTTCATTCCCCCACCTTTCTTTTTTTTTTTCTTTCTTTTTTTCTTTTTGTCTTTTTTCGTGACCGGCAACGGGATTGCAACCCTCCATGTTGCGCCCGCACCTCGCTCAGCCAGTGAGCGGCGGTCTGTATGTGGGATCCGAACCCTCGGCGGGAGCGCCACCGCGCTCCCAAGCAGCGCACTGTAGCAGTGCACCACCGGGCCGGCCCCCCCACCTTTCTTGCAGCTAAGTGAGAACATGTAACTAAGTTCTGGCAAAAGGGATGGAAGCAGAAGTGATAGAATAATTACTTGCCCTGCTCTTCCTGTTTCTTTTCTTTTCTACCTATACTCGTTCTCTTGATAATCATTTCTCCTTGTAAGGCTTCTAATACTCACTAGGTGACTCATGAATTTATCCCCAGCCAATCTCTCGCTAAACTCCCACTACTCACATCTAATCCTACGTGACTCCTCCATTTAAATGTCTACTAGGAATAGCACATTTAGTGTATCCAAAATGAAACTCTGGATCTTGAAACCTCCTCCAAGAGCCCTTCCATGTCCATTAACAGTAGGCGCATTCCTCTGGCCACTCGGGCCAAAATCTTACAGTGATCCTGGAGTCCTCTCTTTGTCTCCGACCATACCTCATTCCAACAGCAGATCCTGTTAACTCGATCTTCAAAATACATTCACAGTCTGACTACTGGAAATCGGCTTCACTGCTGTCACCTGACGTAGACTGCCAAAGTCTTTTGCATGGACTAGTGAAGAGTCTCCTAACTGATCTCCCTGCTTGCACCCTTGCCTTCTGCAGTCTGTTCACAGAGGAGCCAGACTGAGTCTTGTAAGTCACATCATGCCGCTCCTCTGCCCACAGTGCTCTAAGGGCTTTCCACCGCACTCAGTAAAAGCCCGGCCCCTCACGTCTGCCTTGAGGCCCTCCCTCATGGTTTCCGGATTGCTCTTTGTCTTCCCTTCAACTTCCCCCCTTCTGCGCACTCTGTATGTGACATACCACACGTTTATATTCCTTAAACAGGTCAGGCATGGGGCCGGCCCGGTGGCGCACTGCTACAGTGTGCCGCTTGAGAGCGCAGCGGCGCACTCCCGCCGAGGGTTCGGATCCCACATACAGACCGGTTCCCGCTCACTGGCTGAGCGAGGTGTGGGCCCAACACCGAGGGTTGTGATCCCGTTGCCGGTCCCAGTCCGGTACGGGAGTGACACTGAGGGTTGCGATCCATTGCCGGACACGAAAAAAGACAAAAAGGAAAAAA
>NW_007729372.1:172906-175295 GCF_000696425.1 Galeopterus variegatus | reverse complement strand
TGAACATGCCCCAGGACCTTTGCTGTTCCCTCTGCTTCCTTCCCCCAAACATCTCCAAAGCTGACTCTCTTGTTTCCTTCTAATCTTTGCTTAATTATCTCCCTCTCGATGAAGTCCATCTGACCACCATATTTAAATTTCTTCTACCGTCCCTGACTCCCAACACCCTTACCCCACTTAACTTTCTTCCTGGTTACTCTCGTCTTCTGGTACACCATATCTTTACTGATGTTTATTTCCATCCCCCGCCCCCACTCCCACCCCAGCTGGGTCCTCATGAAGGCAGGGGCTCTGATCTGATTTTTTTCACTGTAGTATGTCTAGTATTTTAAACACCCAGCATAGGCAAACACTGTTCTCTAGGTGACTCACAGGGCATAACTTCCTTCTTCCTGGACTGCTGAATAGCTGAGGCTTTAATATGAAGGAAATAAACTTCTACCTTGTTTGAGTCACTGTGTCATTTGGTGTCTGTTAAAAGAGCTAAACAACATCCTACCTGATTATCTCAATGTTATGAAATATCTTTTTTTTTTTTTTTTCCTTTTTGTCTTTTTTCGTGTCCGGCAACAGATCGCAACCCTCAGTGTTGCGCCCGTACTGGACCGGGACCGGCAATGGGATCGCAACCCTCAGTGTTGCACCCGCACCTCGCTCAGCCAGTGAGCGGGAACCGGTCTGTATGTGGGATCCGAACCCTCGGTGGGAGCGCCACCATGCTCCCAAGCGGCGCACTGTAGCAGTGTGCCACCGGGCCGGCCCATGAAATATCTTTTTAAAAAACAAAGCCTACTAACTAATACTCAAAGAATTTTCAGGAGAGAGAAAGAATAATATTCTCTGTGTTTATGTTTCTCATTGCTTTGGGCTCACCCCTTCTGTAGACATCAAATCACTTCAAGATTCTTGTGTTAAATTTGTGTAAGGCAATATGAGTGACTAATATACTAATAATAACAAAAATAAATATTAACACAAAAATTAGTAAGAATGAATATTATTAACGTTTAATCCTGTTAATGGTTTTCTAGAGCTCAAACAATCCAATTCCTCTGCTTTTTCTCTACCTACTTCTTTCCCATTGTTAGTACTTAGTCTAAGCAAACAAGCCCTAAAGCAATTGAAAGATTACACAAACAAAAAACACTGTGGAGGAGATGAGATTTTGCACATTCTTTTTTTTTTCTTTAAAATTTTTGTTTCCTGTTATGGGAGAAGAGGGGAGGGGCATGAACATTTGCTGCAAGCCTATTGCGTGCTAGGCAATGTCTTAATCAGTCTGGGCCATTTGGTTCCTGGTGAGAGCTCACTTTGTGGCTTGCTGAGGGCTATCTTCTTGGTGTGTGCTCAGGTGGCAGAGAGAGAGAAGAGAGATCTCTCTCTTTACTTGTCTTCTTATTAGGCCATTAATCCCATCATGTGGACCCCACCTTCATGACCTCATCTAACTCTAATTACCTCCCAAAGGTCCCATCTTTGAATACCACCACACTGGGCTTCAACATACCATTTGGGAAGATACAGTTCAGTCCACAGCAGTGACTAAGAACAGTAAGTAAAATTGATCATGTAGTAAATGCCAGGCACTATACTAGGTACTTAGGCAATTATGAGAGAAAATCCCAGCAGAAACAATCAAGGAAAGCTGAATTTCCCAGCATCTTGAAAGCATCTTGAAATCCCACTGCCTCCTAAAGTGGACAGGGAGAATTGCCCTAACAGTCAGCTCAAAGACGTACCTCTCTCCCCAGGCTACAGCTCCAGCAGAAACCCACCAAAAAATCCAATTTGGAAGGTTCTACTCAATTCCAGTGAATTCAAGAAGCATCTCCTATGCGCTTATCTCCTATGCCAGGCATTGTGCAAGGCACTGAGATGACCTCTGCCCACCCAGGCCAGTGGAAATACAGGTGTAAATGCACCCACTTCCCAATATAGCACACGGAGCAGAGCTTTTGCCTCAAACAGGAGCACAATGTACCAGAAGAAAGAATGTCATCTGAAAACTGAAACTTAAGGAGAAGCTGGGCTGGGGAGGAAACTGACTGGGAGCCCACAAGCTTGGGTACAAGACTTCTTGGATGTTCCACAGGCCAAGGGGAGTGAAGACCCTAAGAGCTGCTGCTCTTATGCACAGAGATGCCTACAGGAAATAATGTGAGGGTTGCCAGAAATCATCCAGATATCCTTCCTTACCCCCTGCCACGATGCCTGGAATGCCACCTTTCAAATTTTTTGTCTGAGTCATAAGGCTCTTTGCTCATTAAAAGACCCATGTTGATGGATGGACCTTGAAAGAATAATATTAAGTGAAACGAGTCAGGCAGTGAAAAAGAAATACCACATGTTTTCACTTATTGGAGGGAGCTAAAGGTGAATGAATCAATTC
>NW_007729372.1:160139-171697 GCF_000696425.1 Galeopterus variegatus | reverse complement strand
AAAAAAAAAAAAAAGACCCATGTTGATATGCCAGAGCCCCTTGGGAGGGAAGAATCCACTAATTCAATACCACGGATTTTATTGAGCTCTTATTCTGTGCCAAACACAATGAGTAAGAAAAAATTGTGACCTCCTCAATGCTCACATTTTAAAGAAAGACACAGGCTTAGAACTAGATATTTATAACTCAGTGGTCTGTTGCAATCATAGAAGCATTCATTTCTGCATTCAATAAATACTCATTAAAACCTGCCTTGTTCTGGACTCTGTGCTAGATATTGGGGGTAGGATATGATGGTGAATAAGACAGAATACATCACTGCAGCCATGAAACTTGTGTACTCGTCGAGAGATTTTTAAAAGTACATACACAAGTAAAGTTGATCATTTCAGATAGTGATTAGTGCTACAATGTTTTTTAAAAAGGGGAGTTGGATAAGGAAGGCCCATCTAAGGAAGTGATGCTGTAGCTGAGGCCTAGAAGATGGGAAGGAGTCAGCACACGAAGTCCAGCAGGACAAAACTTACCAGAGGGAACCGCAAAACCAGTGGCCCCAAGGGGGCACAGTCTCACCATTCTTGAGGACAGAAGTAAGGCCAGTGTGAATGGAGCATCAGTCTGCACGACAGGCGAGTGAAAGGCAATGAGTACAGAGCTGTAGACTTTGCCAGTTCACATACGTGATGGGGAACAGTTCAGATTTTCTCCTAACTGCAATGGAAACCCAGTGGAGGATTTAAAGCATGGAAGAGACCTGATCTGATTTGCATTTTTTTAATGATCACTTTGTAGAGAATGAATTCTTGGGGGACAACGATGGAAGTAAGAAAATTGGTTACAAGGCTCATTCTTCAGTCCAGATGAGAAATGCTGATGCTTTGAGCCAGGCAGTGGAGACAGAGAGTTGTGGAGTGATTTGGGATTTATTTTGGTGGCAGAACTAACTAGATTTGTTAATATCTTGGATGTCAGGGAAACAAGGCTCATTCTTCAGTCCAGATGAGAAATGCTGATGCTTTGAGCCAGGCAGTGGAGACAAAGAGTTGTGGAGTGATTTGGGATTTATTTTGGTGGCAGAACTAACTAGATTTGTTAATATCTTGGATGTCAGGGAAGGGAGTGTAAAAAAAGCAAACAAGACTGATAATTTGGGGGCAATTAGGTGGATGGTAGCTAACATCAAGAGCTAAAAGCTAAGTTTCAAAGCCTGGATATCATTTGCCTACTTATGATAGTGTTAGTCATGGTATTCAAAGAGATCATCTAGGGAGAGAGGGCAAAAAGTGAATTGCTTGAAGATTAGGTTGGAGGCACTCAATGGTTAGCAGCTGAGCAGAAAAGGAGCTGGCAAAGGACACTGTGGAGAAGCAACCAATGTGGGGGAGAAGTCAGTGAGTGTAGTGTTGAGAATGCTAAAGGCAGTTTCAGGAGCTGTAGCCAGGTGAATACGCTGTAGTTGTGAGGTTGATGAAGACAGGAAAGTGACCCAAGGGACTGGGCACTATGAAGGTCATTGGCAACCTTGACCTTCTAGTTGTCAATGGAGAGGAATGAGTCAAATCCCTGAAATATCTGCACAATGACTAGTGCAGCCTGCCTGAGCTCACTGTCTTTGGCAGTCCAGAAAGACAGTAGCCTATGGACTCACTGACCTGGGTTTGCATTCTGGCTCTTCCACTTACTACCTGTGTTAACTTGGACCACTTACCAGTCCTTTCTGATTGTTAGTTATCTCTTCTCTCAGATGAGAATAACCACATCTTACAGCATCGCCATGGATATTTCTGGATGTCATATGTAAAAGCCTTAGGCACTGGAAGATAGTAGGTGCCCAATAAGTGGTAGCTTTCTTTCTTTTTCCATCATCATCTCACCTGTGTTATTTGTCCAGTATATTCTGGGTGGGCAACCTCCTCCCTTCTCTGTGTAACTGGCACCTCTGCTTGGCAAGCCCTGGCACAGAATTGCCTGGCCTAACACAGTAAGTACCTAATAGCTACATGCTCAATAAAACGTCTGTGGTAATGACAACTGAATGAGGGATCTTTGAAGACTGTGAAGAAACTCTGACAATTAAAAGAGGGTGAAACGATCAGTTTTCTTCCTTCTCTCTCTACAAGGACATCCGTGGCCCACATCATTACATAATTGCTGGAGAGCTGAAAATAGGTTTCTTTTCTAATTTTTAAAAAGCAGGATGTCCTTTCTTAAAACCTACCCAGGAATTACTTATTGGGTATTTTCTCTTGTAAATATTACTACTTTGTAAAGTGGAAATGTCATTCAAAGAAAATCAGACTTAATAAGATGATTCAAAGTTTTATTGAGAATGATTCACAAATGGGCATTTTGATTGACATATCCAAGTACTCACAACAAATCAGACAACCAAAGCTTACTTTTAAAACCTAAAGCAATCTCACTGCTCATAAAATCTTTAATAGAAGCCTAAAGTTTATTTCTTCCAGCACTTCTTAACTTCATTAATTACTGGACACCTCCTTTTCAGAAAGAACCAAAGATACTGTTTTATTCTCATTACAAAGCTCCGTCTTAACTACCACAATGATTAGTGGCAGAAACATCAGACCCAGCACCAGAAAATCTGTTCAAGTCAAGACAGTGACACTTCCTAGCTATATGTCCTAGAGTAAATCAAAGTGTTTCTAACCTCAATTTCCTCACTGGCAAAATGAGAATAACAATGCTTACTTTATAGGATTGTTTTGAAAACCAAATACATAAAATACGCAAATGTAATGTATAAATTATAACATATGATAAAAATGTAATGTAGTATTATTATTCATGTACAAAGATGGTTCATTCATTCTTCGATGAATATTTATCAAGCATTACTGGATGAGCAGGCACTTTGATAGGTTGTGAAGATGCAGATTTTTTTTTTTTTTTGTCTTTTGTCTTTTCTCCGTGTCTGGCAACGGATCGCAACCCTCAGTGTTGCCCCCGTACCGGACCGGGGACCGGCAACGGGATTGCAACCCTCGGTGTTGCCCCCGCGCCTCGCTCAGCCAGTGAGCGGGAACCGGTCTGTATGTGGGATCCGAACCCTCGGGCGGGAGCGCCGCCGCGCTTCCCAAGCGGCGCACTTATCCAGTGCCCCACCGGGCCGGCCCAAAGACGCAGATTTTTATAAAGGTAATCATTGGCCTTAAGGAGCTTAGATTCCAGGAAAACCAACACCACGAGGTGGAAGCATTGCTGATGTGGCTCTGAGGAGCCAGAGAAAGCTCTCAGACTGAGGGATGGAAAGTCAGAGTGGCTGGAGGACTTCCTGCAAGGCTGACACCAGAAGGGACTGCCTCACTACAGATCCAGCAGAAGGAAAACCAATCCCAGTCACTCCTCTGCAGGGTGGTCCACACACTCCATAGTCCAGGGCCTTGAACCAGTTCAAAAGTGCTTAAGTTCCATGAGGCAGGCTTTCTCAATCTCAACACCACTGGGATTTCATTCTGGACGATTCTGTGCTGTGGACTGTCCTGTGCACTGTAGAATGTTTAGCAGCATCACCAGCCTCTACCCACTAAATGCCATGGCACCCCTTCTTCCCCCAGCTGGGACACCAAAACTTCTCCAGACACTGCCAAATGCTGCCTGAGGGGCAATTGCCTCCACTTGAGAACTACTGCCTTAAAGTCATGGAAAACCAGTGCAGGTAGTTCTAGAAGAAATGGAATTCATGCAGCTAGTCCTAGACTTATACTTGTGTTTAACAAATACTGATTGAACAAGTGAATGAATGAATGGGCCTCCTAAAGCCTCTTTGGCATAGTTCCTTTTGGGTCTCATGCAAAAGAGCCCTGGGCTGCTAATTAAGCTCTAAGATGCCCAAGAGAGGGAACAGTAAAACCACATCCATTTATACAGTGTTCTGAACAAGTCGTATGATCTTGGGCAAGTAGCTCAAACTCTCTGAGTCTCAGGTTCCTCAGTTCTTAAAAGGGAATAATAAATCCTGTTTTACAGGTCACTGGGAGAATTAAGTGAGATAATTGTTGTGAAACATATAGCATTAGGGGTCTAGGCACTCACCTCTTTGGTGCAATTGACAAAAGGAATCTTTGAATGCCATCTCAGTTTCTGCCAATGAGCTTTACCAGCTAAAATGGACTGGTGTAGTTTAGGCATATGAGTATACTGCTTTTGTTACAAACATGCATGGAATGTACTTTACCAGGAACTGTCCTATCAGCTATCCACCATCCCTCACAAGCAACTGGGTTAGTTAAGAGGCCCAGAGAGTGGCAACTTGCCAAGGACTACACTACAGCTAATAAGTGGCTCCAATGGACTGGTGTAGTTTAGGCATATGAGTATACTGCTTTTGTTACAAACATGCATGGAATGCACTTTACCAGGAACTGTCCTATCAGCTATCCACCATCCCTCACAAACAACTGGGTTAGTTAAGAGGCCCAGAGAGTGGCAACTTGCCAAGGACTACACTACAGCTAATAAGTGGCTCCCTGGACTGGAAAGACTCAGTGGGTCAGCATTCAGGGCTGGCCACCCCGCTGCCCCCACCACATCCCTCACACTGAGGCATGTTTGGATTGTGGGTTTTGGGAAAATGCTTTCTGTATTCTGTGTTCTGTAGTTTTGTATAGACATAGATCACCAGATCTGGAAATGTCTTCTGAAAATACTGGGAAGGATCTCCAATTTTCAACTTTATCCTGAAATGAAACACAAATGGTTTATCTGCTTGCCCCAGATTCTCCCCCACCCTGCCCCTGCCCTTCACAGAATATGGCTCAAGAGATCTGCTTGCTCTTTTGATTTTTGGAAGAGAATTTTTTGTTTTGGCAGCTGGCTGGTATGGGGAATCTGAACCCTTGACCTTGGTGTTGTAACATAGCACCCTAACCAACTGGCCTAATCAGCCAGACTTGCTCTCTTGATTTTTACAGCAGGATTTAATAAAGACTTTGGAATCTGACAGAGCAAGATTTATCTCTTGACTCTTCAACAAATTGTGCAAAGTTTGATCACTTAATCTGTCTGCACCTCAGTTTTTTCATTCATAAAATGGAAATAATACAGTGCCACAATACCCTATCTACAATTCCAAAATCCAAAAGAACCCCGAACTGCAAGTTTTTTTGACTTTGTAGCTAACAGTTTTCATAGCAAAAAATTGATTAAACGGACATGGGGCTATTTTTAGACTTTTATAACTCTACATTGACTTTACCCAGCTGTCCAGTCTCCTGTGTCAATTCACACAAGGAAATCACTATCTTCTACTCAATGGGGCCCAGCAAAAGATAAGAAGGGTGATGAGAGGGTGCTGGACGTGTCCATCATTAATTGTAAGGTCACAGTGGTAAACAAAGGGGAGACATTATTTTTCTTTCATCAAAATAAGTTTGCTTCTTTCCATAGCAGATATGAATTTAGAAATGAACACTTTAAATTGTTCTCATTTCACATTATGATTTATAGGAATGAAAACAATACTTACTTTTTATTCCTTTCTTCATTAATGTGTTCTCCTATATTCCGGATGAACTTTAGCAGATCACCCACAGTGTTCTGGTAGTAATTGCCTCTTTTTACATAGAACTTCTCCATTTCTCTCATAACATATTCATTAATCTAAAAAAAAACAAAACATAACACAAAACTGTGGTAGCAACACATAATAAATCCTGATGGAATGTTAACACCAAAAGGAAAATACAAATTTGAATATATGCTACAATTACAATTAATTAATAAAGCAAATTAACAGCAAGGAAAGAATGGAAGTCAATACTGTATAACAAAATGCTAACTATAGTTGTGTTGGATGTGGAATTATAAATAACTTTAAGATTGTATCTATTTTCCAAGCGAACTGTTTTCATAAGAAATTAAATACATTAAAACATGGTTAAAAAAATCTTTGACTACTACGTAGGAAATTTTTTCGTTATACTATACAGTATTTTTATCCTTGTATAAAAATACAAATTCATACTTCATAACATTTCCCCCTTTGAGAGGATTGTTAGACTGAACCCTGGCTTGGCAGCCACTGCCAAAGTGAGTGTAGTTGTTTTTTTGCTTAATTCCCTTTGGTTTTTTAAAAGCATATTTTCAAAAAGTTACTTGTTTCTTCTTGCCTCTAGGTTTCTAGGGTAACTTCTATCAATATTCATGCCTTCCTCTTTTTCTGTGCTTGTCACCCTTGTGATGAGGCTCTCATATTTAGAAAGAGTTTGGGGTAAGAGAACAAGGTGCAGCCACCATGAAGTCGAGGGTCATGTAGGAAGAGTCACTGGTGACTAGACCAATTCTAGGGAGGACACTGCCAAGACTGCCCAGGTGCGCCACGTGTGGAGCCCTCATGCGAAATGCTGAGTGGCACATGCGTGGCAGGAGGGGCAGCCGAGAAACACACACAATATACACTGGAAAACTTGGCTTCCAGACTGTGTTGCCAAAAGCTAACTGTGGGACCAAGAAAATGGGCAAGTCACTAAAAGCAACGGGAAAATAAACTCTAAAATGGAATTAAAAGGTAAGATTTAAAGTCAATTGAATTCAATGTAAATCAATGAAATTTAGGAAGAAGAGCCAGTGCATTGAGAAACAAAAGAACAGCTCTGCCAATCTCTGGATGTCCAGCCCTGGGTGATTCGTAACTCTAAAATGGAATTAAAAGGTAAGATTTAAAGTCAATTGAATTCAATGTAAATCAATGACATTTAGGAAGAAGAGCCAGTGCATTGAGAAACAAAAGAACAGCTCTGCCAATCTCTGGCTGTCCAGCCCTGGGTGATTCGGGTCCCGTCTCTGAGCCTCAATTTCCTCAGCGATTAAATGAGTTGGTGGACGTGACACCATCGCAGCATTGTGGAGAGGACTGGCTTAAGCACATGGCTTCTGCAGCCATTCTTCCCAGCTTCGAGTCCTGCTGCACCCCTCACTGGCTCCATGCCTTTGGAAAAATTGTTTGTCTGTGGCTCAACTTGCCCATCTGCAAAATGTAGATCATTGTCTCAGAGGTTGTTACAGTGATTAAATGTGGTAATTTGTGCAAAGTCCCGAGAACAATGGCTGACACATAGTGAAGTGCTACAAAATTGTTAGCTATCACTGTCATCTGCTCTAGTTCCAAATTTCTCTGTTTCTACAAGTTTGAGTTTTATAGGCATTTATTTAACAAAGAGCCATGGCGTGCCTACTTCATGCCACAGATACAATAACGGAGAAGACAGAGGGCAGTCTCCACCCTCGTGGGACTTACAGACTAGCAAGGAAAACGGACATTAGGCCAGCAATTATGAGAGTGAGGTGTAGTCTACAGACAAACGAGGGAAGGAAAGCTAAGCAAGGAGCAGAAACAAAGAGGTCTGAGAGAGGCATAGTCCCAGGTCTGGCCTAGGATAGGGAAGCAGTTGGTTTCAGTTAAAGACCTGAGGATTACGGATTCTCCCACAGTGCTTTGCAATGTCTCTGGGGCACCCACACACACACCACGCAGCATCATTTCTGTGGGTCTCTCTGCCCCTCAGGGGCCATGTTGTATTCTATTTGTACACCCAAGGCCTCTCACAGGCCTAACACATAATCGATATCTGACAGATGTTTGTTAATTAATAATAATGGAAGTTTTGATAGTGTTAACTAGATTGAGATGGTGATTAATTTTGCAGAGTTCTACTGTATTTAGTTGAAGTTAGTGTAACTTTTCTTGAAGAGAAGGAATTTGAAAGATGATTTTTCCTTCATAGTGTGAAGACAGAATGTAGGTCTGCGTGTGGGTCCTCAGAGCTGGACCGTTCACCGGTGGTGGAGACAGCCAGTTCCTCCCTGGACTGACTCGCCGCGTAGTGGAGCTCCTCCCTTGGGTTAAACTCGACTTAGCCAGCTGCTCTTGTCGTCCTGGTAATAGGATGATTAGTCAGGCATGAGGGAAAGGCTCACGGGCTGAGACAAGGCCAACCCAAGGGGGAGCCTGAATACGAGTCTATCAGAGGTGCCTGGGTCTGGAGGAGAGAGAGGGCCTGGCCTCCAGAAGGGGGACCAGAGACCCAAAAGAGCCAAGGGGGAGGGGGAGGGGGGGAGGAAATTACCTGTTTCACTCCACGGTCAGAACAGGCCAGCGGCATAAAATAAGTTAGAAAAACATATAAAACATTACACAGATTCTTATTCCTGGAATATGCCCTAGACCATAGGAATTGTTAATACCTTAGTTCTCCACTGGGCAAAACTTCTGGGAGGTTCAGATGGCCCAGGTTGCAGTAGTTTGAAGATCTCGCTTTTATGGTTTCGCTTTTTGATGTCGGATTCATTTCCCACATTCCGAAGTGTCCTGTAGCGGCTGAGGATAACAGAATTATCACGACCATTCCATTTCTCCCACTCCTTCCAGAAAGACAAAACTGTTAGATTTTGGTTTTTAATAAAAGTAGTAAAACCATGTTTTCAGAACTTCTGCATAAGGAGAGAGGGAAGCATCTCTTCTTCCCGTCCATCCCCTCTCCCTCCTATTCTTCAGAAGAGAAAACCAGAAACCAGAGAGGTTAAGTCATCTCTCCAAGGACACACAGCCAGTAAATGCCAAGCTTAGAGGAAAGCCTGGGTCTACCAATTCCCAGCCCCAACTCCTGCCTGCGCCACCTCACCCTCTCCATTCTGGGTCTATGATACACACTCCAGTTTTACTTACCTCTCCCAAGTCCAAAAGAAGGGGTGACCCAGCAGGTCATTCAGATGGTCCGTCACATTTTCCCCAGGGTGGAACAGGTGACCAATAAGGTCCTTAGTTTCCTCATCTGGAGAAAGTCGAACCACCTCTTCATTACTTTGAGCCTTCAACTTCTCAAAAGGGATGTCTCCCTTCCTTACCACATATAGTACCAGCAGTCCAAGGGCCTGCACAAAAGTCACAAATCAAGCCAAAGGTGCTAATGAATTCTCTCTCTATGTGGGTGACCTTGGAAGCTGTGGTGCAGACTGTAAGCAGACAGAAGACGGGAAGAACTCAACCGATCTGCAGGCTTGTTAGGGAGAGAAGACACACATCTGCACATCGAGGACTTAGAGCAGTGTATGGTCCACACGATTTAGGCCCATGAAGGGCAAAAGGTAATAATTTTGCCCAGAGTTGTCAGGGCAGACTGCTGGAGCTGGGCCTCAGATGTATGGATAGAAAGCAGGTAACTCACGGAAAGGGGGAAGGATTTAAACAAGGGGAATTAGGGAGCCTGGCTGGGAACTAGGACTTTGGGTCTGGGGCTACAAAAGGCAGCAGATAAAGGAGCCAGTCCAGGTCAGGAGGGGCATGGTGACACCCCAGGACTTATTAGGCCAGGCAGGGAGGAAAGGCAGAGAGGGAGATCAGCACAAGAACTCTGCACTGGACGCCAGTCAGGGAAGGAGCTGGGATCTGGAGTCGCCAAACTAAGAGGCCAGATGTGGAGATCCCTTACCCACTGGGTTGAAAGTTGAGCACCCTGGGGAACTCCAGAAGAGAGCTGTCCTGACGAGGTCAGAGTCAGCCTGGGAGCTTTGGTCTGTAGTAGCCAGTCTCTGTGTCCTCTCAGGAGCCACAGCCATTTCAGGATCTTAATTTTTCTGGTCAAACTTAATCTCTTTCAAGCTGGGGACAGACCTCATCCCTCCCAGGGCCTTAGTATCTGTCCCTCTCCAGAGCTTAGCACATGAGTTTGAATGGAGTGGGAAAAGAAATCTCATTTACTTTGTCCTTAGGCAGAAAAATAACTCCTGGAGGAATTTTAGAGATATTTTGGAAATACCTCCTGGAAGTATTTGGAGAAGAGGTGCGACATGCTCAATTTATTATCTATGCTCAGTTTATTCACTTATTTACTTATTTAGAGATATAGAAAAGGGCCACAGCAACAGCCAACTCCACACCGATGCGGGTGTTACGCCTTCTCCTCTTCACACTGAAAGATCCACTGTTGGAGAAGCCCAAGGAAATGCCATTGTCTGCAGGGCAGTGAGAACAGTGGGTAAGACTGGGGCAAAGCCCTGAAAGTTCCTTCCTTCCTGATCAAAACAGGGAGCTTCTCTAATTGGCCACAGGAAATAAGATGCCCAAGGAAATGCCATTGTCTGCAGGGCAGTGAGAACAGTGGGTAAGACTGGGGCAAAGCCTTGAAAGTTCCTTCCTTCCTGATTAAAACAAGGAGCTTCTCTAATTGGCCACAGGAAATAAGATAATGAAGAAACAAGGAAGCAAAAGAAAAAGTAAACAAGATTGTAGAAATTACCTCTAGATCTCTCTTGATTTCCTCTGGATCTCCAGCCCACTTGACGCTCTTATCAAAATCTGCCAGTCGAACAGCATTCTTGGAATCTGAGAGAGTTTGCAGAGATGCACTGAAAATATTCATTCTCCATGATGTGAGAGTCAATTGGTTGACATAAATATGTAACATGATGAACGATCCATTTTCTCTGATGAAGGTACTAAAAGTCCTTATATCTGTATTGCTATTTACTCTTCAAAACACTGTCATATGTACTGTTTCATTTGATCTATTAAGTTCTGCCAAGAGCAGAACTTATAGTTTATTTTCTCCAGGCTATCGGGTAGGAAGGGATGAGGATAAATTTAACCAGCTTTCCATTCATGCAATTCCTGGGGCCAACAGCATGGATCTGTAAAGGAGCTGCTGGCAGGAGTGAAGGTTACATCCTGTGGCTAAAGAACGACTCACCCACACAGCTCTTACTCCAAGACCATCTTAGCACAGCATCCCTTTAAATCAAGCCAACCAGCCACAGCCCACTATGACATTTTAAATAGTTGTCATGGATCAATGACATGTTTATAATGAGTCTCTGCTTCCTTGTCCCCTTCAGGATCTTTCTCCCTTGAAGGAAGCCACTGGGGAGTCAGAAGGAGAGATGAGTGACTGCAGAAGAGGTCGGGAACCAGATGAAAGGAGGGCAAGCCAGGGTTTGTCCTCTAAGAGCTGGTCCCCTGCCTCTGGCTTGAAGGATTCTGAGAAGGAAGGTTGGGTAACCCCAAACAGGATGACGGCCAATGCAATTGTGTGTTTCTAGAACCCCTTTGATTCTGAATTTAGACATCAAAGTTGTGTGGAAACCTAGAGTCTAAGAAAAAGGAACCCATACATTATTCAACAAATGCTTTTTGAGGGGTGAAATGGTGGCAAAGAAGGAGAACACAGTCCAGGAGTTTAGATTAGAGTCTCCAGCAAGGAGACAGATATTAAATAAATAATTAAATGAATAATTACACCGACAAACATAAAATTAATTGCAATTTTGGAAATGCTGGCAAAAAACCGCAGGATGCTCTGAAAGTGGATTACAGGAAAGCTACATGGCCAGTTGGGGTGGGCAGGGGGGGTCTCCTTTAAAGAAGAGACACTTCAACAGAAAAGATGAGTTGAATTTGGGTAGGAGAGCGGAACAGAGAAGAGAGGGAAGAGAGAATTCCACATAGTATTTCCTGAGGCACAAAGGAACCTGGAGAATTCCAATCTGACGGAAAGGAGGCCCCCATGCTGGAGAGCAGTGATGAGCTCAGAAAGTGGCCTGC
>NW_007729372.1:146376-159139 GCF_000696425.1 Galeopterus variegatus | reverse complement strand
GCAGCTAGTCCTAGACTTATACTTGTGTTTAACAAATACTGATTGAACAAGTGAATGAATGAATGGGCCTCCTAAAGCCTCTTTGGCATAGTTCCTTTTGGGTCTCATGCAAAAGAGCCCTGGGCTGCTAATTAAGCTCTAAGATGCCCAAGAGAGGGAACAGTAAAACCACATCCATTTATACAGTGTTCTGAACAAGTCGTATGATCTTGGGCAAGTAGCTCAAACTCTCTGAGTCTCAGGTTCCTCAGTTCTTAAAAGGGAATAATAAATCCTGTTTTACAGGTCACTGGGAGAATTAAGTGAGATAATTGTTGTGAAACATATAGCATTAGGGGTCTAGGCACTCACCTCTTTGGTGCAATTGACAAAAGGAATCTTTGAATGCCATCTCAGTTTCTGCCAATGAGCTTTACCAGCTAAAATGGACTGGTGTAGTTTAGGCATATGAGTATACTGCTTTTGTTACAAACATGCATGGAATGTACTTTACCAGGAACTGTCCTATCAGCTATCCACCATCCCTCACAAGCAACTGGGTTAGTTAAGAGGCCCAGAGAGTGGCAACTTGCCAAGGACTACACTACAGCTAATAAGTGGCTCCCTGGACTGGAAAGACTCAGTGGGTCAGCATTCAGGGCTGGCCACCCCGCTGCCCCCACCACATCCCTCACACTGAGGCATGTTTGGATTGTGGGTTTTGGGAAAATGCTTTCTGTATTCTGTGTTCTGTAGTTTTGTATAGACATAGATCACCAGATCTGGAAATGTCTTCTGAAAATACTGGGAAGGATCTCCAATTTTCAACTTTATCCTGAAATGAAACACAAATGGTTTATCTGCTTGCCCCAGATTCTCCCCCACCCTGCCCCTGCCCTTCACAGAATATGGCTCAAGAGATCTGCTTGCTCTTTTGATTTTTGGAAGAGAATTTTTTGTTTTGGCAGCTGGCTGGTATGGGGAATCTGAACCCTTGACCTTGGTGTTGTAACATAGCACCCTAACCAACTGGCCTAATCAGCCAGACTTGCTCTCTTGATTTTTACAGCAGGATTTAATAAAGACTTTGGAATCTGACAGAGCAAGATTTATCTCTTGACTCTTCAACAAATTGTGCAAAGTTTGATCACTTAATCTGTCTGCACCTCAGTTTTTTCATTCATAAAATGGAAATAATACAGTGCCACAATACCCTATCTACAATTCCAAAATCCAAAAGAACCCCGAACTGCAAGTTTTTTTGACTTTGTAGCTAACAGTTTTCATAGCAAAAAATTGATTAAACGGACATGGGGCTATTTTTAGACTTTTATAACTCTACATTGACTTTACCCAGCTGTCCAGTCTCCTGTGTCAATTCACACAAGGAAATCACTATCTTCTACTCAATGGGGCCCAGCAAAAGATAAGAAGGGTGATGAGAGGGTGCTGGACGTGTCCATCATTAATTGTAAGGTCACAGTGGTAAACAAAGGGGAGACATTATTTTTCTTTCATCAAAATAAGTTTGCTTCTTTCCATAGCAGATATGAATTTAGAAATGAACACTTTAAATTGTTCTCATTTCACATTATGATTTATAGGAATGAAAACAATACTTACTTTTTATTCCTTTCTTCATTAATGTGTTCTCCTATATTCCGGATGAACTTTAGCAGATCACCCACAGTGTTCTGGTAGTAATTGCCTCTTTTTACATAGAACTTCTCCATTTCTCTCATAACATATTCATTAATCTAAAAAAAAACAAAACATAACACAAAACTGTGGTAGCAACACATAATAAATCCTGATGGAATGTTAACACCAAAAGGAAAATACAAATTTGAATATATGCTACAATTACAATTAATTAATAAAGCAAATTAACAGCAAGGAAAGAATGGAAGTCAATACTGTATAACAAAATGCTAACTATAGTTGTGTTGGATGTGGAATTATAAATAACTTTAAGATTGTATCTATTTTCCAAGCGAACTGTTTTCATAAGAAATTAAATACATTAAAACATGGTTAAAAAAATCTTTGACTACTACGTAGGAAATTTTTTCGTTATACTATACAGTATTTTTATCCTTGTATAAAAATACAAATTCATACTTCATAACATTTCCCCCTTTGAGAGGATTGTTAGACTGAACCCTGGCTTGGCAGCCACTGCCAAAGTGAGTGTAGTTGTTTTTTTGCTTAATTCCCTTTGGTTTTTTAAAAGCATATTTTCAAAAAGTTACTTGTTTCTTCTTGCCTCTAGGTTTCTAGGGTAACTTCTATCAATATTCATGCCTTCCTCTTTTTCTGTGCTTGTCACCCTTGTGATGAGGCTCTCATATTTAGAAAGAGTTTGGGGTAAGAGAACAAGGTGCAGCCACCATGAAGTCGAGGGTCATGTAGGAAGAGTCACTGGTGACTAGACCAATTCTAGGGAGGACGCTGCCAAGACTGCCCAGGTGCGCCACGTGTGGAGCCCTCATGCGAAATGCTGAGTGGCACATGCGTGGCAGGAGGGGCAGCCGAGAAACACACACAATATACACTGGAAAACTTGGCTTCCAGACTGTGTTGCCAAAAGCTAACTGTGGGACCAAGAAAATGGGCAAGTCACTAAAAGCAACGGGAAAATAAACTCTAAAATGGAATTAAAAGGTAAGATTTAAAGTCAATTGAATTCAATGTAAATCAATGAAATTTAGGAAGAAGAGCCAGTGCATTGAGAAACAAAAGAACAGCTCTGCCAATCTCTGGATGTCCAGCCCTGGGTGATTCGTGTCCCGTCTCTGAGCCTCAATTTCCTCAGCGATTAAATGAGTTGGTGGACGTGACACCATCGCAGCATTGTGGAGAGGACTGGCTTAAGCACATGGCTTCTGCAGCCATTCTTCCCAGCTTCGAGTCCTGCTGCACCCCTCACTGGCTCCATGCCTTTGGAAAAATTGTTTGTCTGTGGCTCAACTTGCCCATCTGCAAAATGTAGATCATTGTCTCAGAGGTTGTTACAGTGATTAAATGTGGTAATTTGTGCAAAGTCCCGAGAACAATGGCTGACACATAGTGAAGTGCTACAAAATTGTTAGCTATCACTGTCATCTGCTCTAGTTCCAAATTTCTCTGTTTCTACAAGTTTGAGTTTTATAGGCATTTATTTAACAAAGAGCCATGGCGTGCCTACTTCATGCCACAGATACAATAACGGAGAAGACAGAGGGCAGTCTCCACCCTCGTGGGACTTACAGACTAGCAAGGAAAACGGACATTAGGCCAGCAATTATGAGAGTGAGGTGTAGTCTACAGACAAACGAGGGAAGGAAAGCTAAGCAAGGAGCAGAAACAAAGAGGTCTGAGAGAGGCATAGTCCCAGGTCTGGCCTAGGATAGGGAAGCAGTTGGTTTCAGTTAAAGACCTGAGGATTACGGATTCTCCCACAGTGCTTTGCAATGTCTCTGGGGCACCCACACACACACCACGCAGCATCATTTCTGTGGGTCTCTCTGCCCCTCAGGGGCCATGTTGTATTCTATTTGTACACCCAAGGCCTCTCACAGGCCTAACACATAATCGATATCTGACAGATGTTTGTTAATTAATAATAATGGAAGTTTTGATAGTGTTAACTAGATTGAGATGGTGATTAATTTTGCAGAGTTCTACTGTATTTAGTTGAAGTTAGTGTAACTTTTCTTGAAGAGAAGGAATTTGAAAGATGATTTTTCCTTCATAGTGTGAAGACAGAATGTAGGTCTGCGTGTGGGTCCTCAGAGCTGGACCGTTCACCGGTGGTGGAGACAGCCAGTTCCTCCCTGGACTGACTCGCCGCGTAGTGGAGCTCCTCCCTTGGGTTAAACTCGACTTAGCCAGCTGCTCTTGTCGTCCTGGTAATAGGATGATTAGTCAGGCATGAGGGAAAGGCTCACGGGCTGAGACAAGGCCAACCCAAGGGGGAGCCTGAATACGAGTCTATCAGAGGTGCCTGGGTCTGGAGGAGAGAGAGGGCCTGGCCTCCAGAAGGGGGACCAGAGACCCAAAAGAGCCAAGGGGGAGGGGGAGGGGGGGAGGAAATTACCTGTTTCACTCCACGGTCAGAACAGGCCAGCGGCATAAAATAAGTTAGAAAAACATATAAAACATTACACAGATTCTTATTCCTGGAATATGCCCTAGACCATAGGAATTGTTAATACCTTAGTTCTCCACTGGGCAAAACTTCTGGGAGGTTCAGATGGCCCAGGTTGCAGTAGTTTGAAGATCTCGCTTTTATGGTTTCGCTTTTTGATGTCGGATTCATTTCCCACATTCCGAAGTGTCCTGTAGCGGCTGAGGATAACAGAATTATCACGACCATTCCATTTCTCCCACTCCTTCCAGAAAGACAAAACTGTTAGATTTTGGTTTTTAATAAAAGTAGTAAAACCATGTTTTCAGAACTTCTGCATAAGGAGAGAGGGAAGCATCTCTTCTTCCCGTCCATCCCCTCTCCCTCCTATTCTTCAGAAGAGAAAACCAGAAACCAGAGAGGTTAAGTCATCTCTCCAAGGACACACAGCCAGTAAATGCCAAGCTTAGAGGAAAGCCTGGGTCTACCAATTCCCAGCCCCAACTCCTGCCTGCGCCACCTCACCCTCTCCATTCTGGGTCTATGATACACACTCCAGTTTTACTTACCTCTCCCAAGTCCAAAAGAAGGGGTGACCCAGCAGGTCATTCAGATGGTCCGTCACATTTTCCCCAGGGTGGAACAGGTGACCAATAAGGTCCTTAGTTTCCTCATCTGGAGAAAGTCGAACCACCTCTTCATTACTTTGAGCCTTCAACTTCTCAAAAGGGATGTCTCCCTTCCTTACCACATATAGTACCAGCAGTCCAAGGGCCTGCACAAAAGTCACAAATCAAGCCAAAGGTGCTAATGAATTCTCTCTCTATGTGGGTGACCTTGGAAGCTGTGGTGCAGACTGTAAGCAGACAGAAGACGGGAAGAACTCAACCGATCTGCAGGCTTGTTAGGGAGAGAAGACACACATCTGCACATCGAGGACTTAGAGCAGTGTATGGTCCACACGATTTAGGCCCATGAAGGGCAAAAGGTAATAATTTTGCCCAGAGTTGTCAGGGCAGACTGCTGGAGCTGGGCCTCAGATGTATGGATAGAAAGCAGGTAACTCACGGAAAGGGGGAAGGATTTAAACAAGGGGAATTAGGGAGCCTGGCTGGGAACTAGGACTTTGGGTCTGGGGCTACAAAAGGCAGCAGATAAAGGAGCCAGTCCAGGTCAGGAGGGGCATGGTGACACCCCAGGACTTATTAGGCCAGGCAGGGAGGAAAGGCAGAGAGGGAGATCAGCACAAGAACTCTGCACTGGACGCCAGTCAGGGAAGGAGCTGGGATCTGGAGTCGCCAAACTAAGAGGCCAGATGTGGAGATCCCTTACCCACTGGGTTGAAAGTTGAGCACCCTGGGGAACTCCAGAAGAGAGCTGTCCTGACGAGGTCAGAGTCAGCCTGGGAGCTTTGGTCTGTAGTAGCCAGTCTCTGTGTCCTCTCAGGAGCCACAGCCATTTCAGGATCTTAATTTTTCTGGTCAAACTTAATCTCTTTCAAGCTGGGGACAGACCTCATCCCTCCCAGGGCCTTAGTATCTGTCCCTCTCCAGAGCTTAGCACATGAGTTTGAATGGAGTGGGAAAAGAAATCTCATTTACTTTGTCCTTAGGCAGAAAAATAACTCCTGGAGGAATTTTAGAGATATTTTGGAAATACCTCCTGGAAGTATTTGGAGAAGAGGTGCGACATGCTCAATTTATTATCTATGCTCAGTTTATTCACTTATTTACTTATTTAGAGATATAGAAAAGGGCCACAGCAACAGCCAACTCCACACCGATGCGGGTGTTACGCCTTCTCCTCTTCACACTGAAAGATCCACTGTTGGAGAAGCCCAAGGAAATGCCATTGTCTGCAGGGCAGTGAGAACAGTGGGTAAGACTGGGGCAAAGCCTTGAAAGTTCCTTCCTTCCTGATTAAAACAAGGAGCTTCTCTAATTGGCCACAGGAAATAAGACAATGAAGAAACAAGGAAGCAAAAGAAAAAGTAAACAAGATTGTAGAAATTACCTCTAGATCTCTCTTGATTTCCTCTGGATCTCCAGCCCACTTGACGCTCTTATCAAAATCTGCCAGTCGAACAGCATTCTTGGAATCTGAGAGAGTTTGCAGAGATGCACTGAAAATATTCATTCTCCATGATGTGAGAGTCAATTGGTTGACATAAATATGTAACATGATGAACGATCCATTTTCTCTGATGAAGGTACTAAAAGTCCTTATATCTGTATTGCTATTTACTCTTCAAAACACTGTCATATGTACTGTTTCATTTGATCTATTAAGTTCTGCCAAGAGCAGAACTTATAGTTTATTTTCTCCAGGCTATCGGGTAGGAAGGGATGAGGATAAATTTAACCAGCTTTCCATTCATGCAATTCCTGGGGCCAACAGCATGGATCTGTAAAGGAGCTGCTGGCAGGAGTGAAGGTTACATCCTGTGGCTAAAGAACGACTCACCCACACAGCTCTTACTCCAAGACCATCTTAGCACAGCATCCCTTTAAATCAAGCCAACCAGCCACAGCCCACTATGACATTTTAAATAGTTGTCATGGATCAATGACATGTTTATAATGAGTCTCTGCTTCCTTGTCCCCTTCAGGATCTTTCTCCCTTGAAGGAAGCCACTGGGGAGTCAGAAGGAGAGATGAGTGACTGCAGAAGAGGTCGGGAACCAGATGAAAGGAGGGCAAGCCAGGGTTTGTCCTCTAAGAGCTGGTCCCCTGCCTCTGGCTTGAAGGATTCTGAGAAGGAAGGTTGGGTAACCCCAAACAGGATGACGGCCAATGCAATTGTGTGTTTCTAGAACCCCTTTGATTCTGAATTTAGACATCAAAGTTGTGTGGAAACCTAGAGTCTAAGAAAAAGGAACCCATACATTATTCAACAAATGCTTTTTGAGGGGTGAAATGGTGGCAAAGAAGGAGAACACAGTCCAGGAGTTTAGATTAGAGTCTCCAGCAAGGAGACAGATATTAAATAAATAATTAAATGAATAATTACACCGACAAACATAAAATTAATTGCAATTTTGGAAATGCTGGCAAAAAACCGCAGGATGCTCTGAAAGTGGATTACAGGAAAGCTACATGGCCAGTTGGGGTGGGCAGGGGGGTCTCCTTTAAGGAAGAGACACTTCAACAGAAAAGATGAGTTGAATTTGGGTAGGAGAGCGGAACAGAGAAGAGAGGGAAGAGAGAATTCCACATAGTATTTCCTGAGGCTCAAAGGAACCTGGAGAATTCCAATCTGACGGAAAGGAGGCCCCCATGCTGGAGAGCAGTGATGAGCTCAGAAAGTGGCCTGCATCGAGCCCGAAGAGGCAATAGGGTGTGGATTGAAAACCGGCCATTGCTTCCAGCTCGCTGAACCAGTACATTCCCTTCCCTATTGAAGTCACTTTGAGCTGAGTTTTCAGCCACTTGAACTTGAAAGTGCCCAAATGGAACACTTCACTTCTCTAACACTTCATTTTTTTTTACCACCCCCAATTTTTACTACTAGATTCGACAATTATTCAACTGCTATTAAAAATTTTAAAGACTTACATTTAGCTTCTGTAATTAAATCATCACAGACTGTTAAACAGTTGACGGGCAGTCAGCACTGCCCTCCCGCTGCCGCCAGTGAGTCAAACCTCAGTCCTCCTGTCACACTGCTCTTCATCCGTGCCTCATCCCCCACTCCCACCACAGTGACACCATCTAGGATTAAAATTTTTTTAAATTTTTGTTTTTTAAAAAGCAACATATGTCTAGATGACTTTTAAAAATTATTAATTTCTTAGCTCAACCTTGCTTCTTACAAGTCATTGATTTTCCCCAAACTCTTTCTCTCCTTCCTTACACTTATTCTCCAGCTGTTCTTTCATATGGGGCTATGGGTGAAAAGTTTTCTGAATACCTCAATGTTACAAAAAATAATAATATATATTTAATTCAAATCACATGTGAACAATAATTTGGCAGTTAAATCGTTTTTTTTTTTTTTTCTTTTCAGCTCTTTCTTCTTGCTTTCAGGATGCTGATGGGACAAGTCTTATGCCAATTTGATTCTGGTTTCTATGCAGGCATTTTCTTTTCTCTTTGGTAGCTTTTGAGGTCTTTTTTCTCTTTTTCCCTAATGTTTTGAAATTCCTTTATGATGTGACTCACTGGTTTGTGTTTTTGTTTCATTTTTTCCCTTACTCATCCTTGGAGGTTCTTGGTAAGTCTTTAAAATATGAGAAGTAATATCTGCCTTTCGTTCTGGGAAATTCTTAGCTAGTTTTTTTTTTTTTTTTTCTTTTCTATCTCTCTCTCTTTTTTAAGCCTACAGCACCTGATTTTCCCAGGCACCCTCCCATCCAAATACTCGCTAGGCCTGACCCTGCTTAGCTTCTGAGATCACACGAGATCAGGCACCCTGAGGTTGGGATGGCCAAGACCTTAGCTAGTTTTTTCCAAATATTACCTCATCCTCATTCTCTCTTTCTCTCCCTTTGGAATATCTACTAAAACTTCTGGATCTAGTCTTCACGACTCTGAATCATTTTTTTAAAAAACCTATTCCATACCTTTATGATTTCCTGTGTGTTCTAGAAGAATTTCTCAGGGAAATTATCTAGTTCACTAATATAATCTTCAATCCATTCTTGAAGTTTATTTTGCTTTTTGTTTTCTTTTTTATTTCTACTTACTTATTTCGCTATTGAGAACATGTTTTCTTTTTTAATAGATATTATTTTCTAAAGCAGTTTTAGGTCACAGCAAAACCGAACAGAAGGTACAGAAATTTCCCATATACCTCCTGCCCCTGACTCTGTATAGGCTGTAAAAATCCCACATCAGAGTGGTACAATTGTTTCAACTGATGAATCTACATTGACGCATCCGTCATTGTAACCCACAGTCTCTGGTTTACATTAAGGTTCACTCTTGGTGTTGCACATTCTATGGGTTTGGACAAATGTATGGTGAAATGTATCCACCATTATACTGTCATATGGAACAGTGACATTGTCCTAAAAATCCTCAGGCTCTGCCTATTCATCCCTCCCTCCCTCCTAACTCCTAGCAATCTCTGATCTTTTTACTATCTCTGTCGTTTTGCCTTTTTCAGAACGTCATATAGTTGCAATCATACAGTATACCGCCATTTCAGATTTACCTCTTTCACTTAGAAATATGCATTTAAGGTTCCTCCAGGTCTTTCATGGCTTGATAGCTCATTTTTTTTATAGCACTGAATAATATTCCACAGTTTATTCATCCATCCACCTACACAGGTGCATCATCCATCCACCTACACAGGGGCTTCTTGGTTGCTTCCAAGTTTAGGTAATCATGAATAAAGCTGTTATAAACATTCATGTGCAGGTTTTGTCTGAACATAGGTTTTCTTTTCTTTTTTTTTGACCAGTGAGGGTATTGCAACCCTCGGCACGGTGTGGTCTGCACCGCGCTCAGCCAGTGAGCACACCGGCCATCCCTATATAGGATCTGAACCCGCAGCCTCGGCACTACCAGCACCACACTCTCAGTGAGCCATGGGGCTGGCCCTGAACATAGGTTTTCAATTCTGATTGGCAAATACAAAGGAGCATGACTGCTGGATCATATGGTAAGAGTATGTTTAGTTTTGTAAGAAAATTCCAAGCTGTTTTCCAAAGTACCTGGACCATTTTTTTGCAATCCCATCAGCAATGAATGAGAGTTCCTGCTGCTCCGCATCCTCACCAGCATTTGGTGTTGTCCCTGTTCTGGATTTTAGCCATTCTAATAGGTGTGTAGTGCATCTCATTGTTGTTTTAATTTGCATTTCCCTGATAACAAAAGATGTGGAAGATCTTTTCATTTGCTTATTCAACATCTGTATATCTTCTGTGAGGAAGTGCCTATTCAGCTTTTTGGCTTTTTTTTTTTTTTTTGCCACCTTGTTTTTAATTTATACATATAACACTCATTTGTTCATCTTTCATCATTCACTGATTTTTCCAACAGTTAATTACTGAGCTGTCTTAAGGAACTTATATTCTAGTGGGGAGAATGAACAATAAGCCAATAAATCAAAAAATAGAGCATTAGGGAGTGATATGTTCTGTGGTAAAAATAAAACAGGGTTATGTGATAGCAAGTAATATTTAATTTTAAACCTGAATGACAAAAGAAGCCAGCCTTGTGAAGATCTAAAGAACAGTCCAAGCAGGAGAGACAGCTGGCGCAAAGCTTCGCAATCACAAGCACCCTTTAACCAGTGATTCCACTTCTAAGAATGAGCTTGTAAGTACACAAAGAAGTACCTGTAAATTCAGACATATGGAACTTTGGTTTGTTCGGCTTATTTTTTTAATTGGATTTTTTGTGTCCTTATTGTTGAGTTTTAAGAGTTCTTTTTAAATTTTGGATAGTGGTGCTTTAGCAGATATGTCTTTTGCAAATATTGCTCTCAGTCTGTGGCTTGTCTTTATTCTCTTGATAGTGTCCTTTACAGGCCAGAAGATTGTTTTTTTTTTTTTTTAATTTTTATTGAATCGAAATCGATTATACATATTTTGGGGGTTCAACATTGAGATATGTTGATCAAATCAATATCACTAGCATATATATTGTTACAAATCATAATTATTCTTTATGCCCCTTGTCCAATCTCTCTTCATCTCCCCTCTGCCCTCTAATTACCCTAGATTTCTTCCCTCCTTCTGAAAGAATAATGGTTACTCTGTTGATTTGTTGCCTAGACGATCTGTCCAATGCTGAGAGGTGTGATCAGGTCCCCCAATATTATCATAGAGCAGATGCTTCTTCTGTCACTCTGAAATGGGCTTTGTGGAGAGAGACATCCTCTTCTATTCTTTATCTCTTCTGGTGACTCTACTTGTGTCAATGCAGTGGTTGGTGGACCATCTGCATAGTGGTGGTGGCATCTAGGCACTTTCACATCAGCCATGGTTATGCTGGTGGCTATGGTGGGCCACCCACATGCAGGTGATGTTTTTGGCATGCTCCTTGGTGCTGGCAGTGTGCCTGGTTGTGGGAGGAGGGTCCAGTCCTCAGATCCATGCCTCAGGCCCCTGGGGAGGCCCCAAGATGATGGTGTGGTGTGCCTGGTTGTGGGAGTGGGGTCCAGTCCCCGAGCAGGCCCTGAGGTGCTGGCAGTGTGAGTGGTTGTGGGCAGGGGTCCTGTCCCCAGATCCATGCCTCATATCCCCTGGTGGGCCCCAAGGTGCTGGTGGTATGCCTGGGCCAGAACTAATTTTTTGTCCTTTTCTTACTTCTAACATGGGGGAACTTCTGGTGGAAACAAGTACTTGAGCTGTGTGGTTGAGTAAATTGCTGCTTTGCTGCTGTTTCCCTAGGGAATGCTTTTTGTGCAGCTCAGGGTTTAATGGTTGACCTTATAGGTACTTCTCGTTCTCCAGAGACTTGGCGCACCTGGGTTGTGTAGAAACTCTGATCTTGGCCTGGGTTTTTTCATCAAACTGCACCCCATGCAATTCTGCATTCCCGACAGGTCTCCTCTGAGTGGTCCTGTGATGATTAGGGGGTGGATCGGCTGTCCTTCTATGTCCCAGTATTCTCCCAGCGGGCCCATCTCCCCCACCTCCCATGCTTGAAAAACTTGCCATGAGATGGGCCCTGCACTGGTCCCTTGAGGTGACTCACCAGCCTCTGAATGGCTCCCTTTTTCAGCTGTTCTGACTCCTCGCTCCTGCGTGGGTCCACAGGAACCCTATTAGTGGTCTTGCTGTCCTGGGGACCACCAAGGTCCACTTCTCCCCTGCCACCTCCAAGTAACTCCATCTGAAGGGCACAGCTGTGGCTTCTGCCAGCTCCTGCTCTATGCACTCAGCAGCTCTAGCATTAAAGCAGCCGTGGCCCAAAATGCTCAGAGCAGTTTTTTCTTTCTCTTATCATGGTTTCTCCCACCTTCATGAACTCCATAGGTCTCTCCTCCTCTTCCCCTGAGCACCAGTGGCCCCAGCTTGGCTGATGTTACATTTTTATAGTTGTAAATTGTTTGATTTGTGGGAGAGAGTGATGCTGGGAACTGTCTATTCTACCATCTTGACTGGAACCTCCCGTTCATGAAGTTTTAATTTTACTGAAGTCTAGCTTATCAATTATTTTTTTCATGGGTTGTACCATTGGTTTTGTATCTAAAAAGTCATCACCAAACTCAAGGTCATCTAGATTTCTTCTATTATGTTCTAGGATTTTTATAGTGTTTCACTGTACATTTAGATCTGTGATCCATTTTGAGTTAACTTTTTGTAGGGTGTAAGGTCTGTGTCTAGACTCATTCTTTTTTGTATGTGCATGTGCAGTTGTCCCAGCACCATTTGTTGAAAAGACTTATCTTTTCTCCATTTTATTACCTTTGCTCCTTTGTCAAAGACCAGTTGACCAAATTTACATGAGTCTATTTCTCAGCTCTCTGTTCTGTTCCATTACTTACTTGTTCCCCTCCTTCAATATGATGGTGGCTATTCTGGGTCTTTTTTTTTTTTTTTTTGTCTTTTCTATGACCAGTAAGGGGATTGCAACCCTTGGTGTGGTGTTGCCTGCACCACACTCAGCCAGTGAGCGCACCGGCCATTCCTATATAGGATCCGAACCCGTGGCGGGAGCGTCGCTGCGCTCCCAGCACCACACTCTCCCAAGTGCGCCACAGGGCCGGCCCTATTCTGGG
>NW_007729372.1:136276-145231 GCF_000696425.1 Galeopterus variegatus | reverse complement strand
CTGCACCTACCTTCTGGTCCTGGGCAATCTCCCCAGCAAAGCTGCTAAAACCAGTAAGGAATGTCACCACTACCTGTCCTCAGGCTAAAAGCCAGATCCTAGTTATATTTTTACATATACCTACTTCACTCTTCCAGAACCTTATATACTGTTCTCTATCTCAATACCTGAACACACCTTTTGCCCTATTCCTTTACACAAGCTTCAATTTCAATGCATGTCTATAGATCAGGTATCTACTTCTACTCCAGACAAGCATCTGGTCTTTGTTGAGCACCTATGATGTACCAGGTGACTTATCTGCTTAACACATTTCACTTATACCTCGTAACAACCTTGTGAAGGAGGAAGTATCAATATCAAATGAGGAAACTGAGGCTCCCAGAACCAAGTGACCTGGTTGAGGTTAGAAAGCTATGAAGTGGAAAGACTAGGCTTTAAGCCACCCTAATCATGGCTGAAGCCCGGGCTCTTTCTACCACACTGCCTCCTGACTTTACACTCAGCTCTGCTTGTTTTCTTTAAGGTTGTTTTCATTTATTTTGTTTTTGGCTTACATCAGTGGATGCTGACTTGTTCTGCCCTAGAGTCTGTGTCTTCACTGTGTCACATCTTGTCCTGACATCCTTAATGTTTCACAGTCACTGTTACCTTGTCTGAAGTAACCTGCAGGGTTCTCTGGCATGCAGACAACTCTAGAAATTCAAGTTTCTGGAGCTGGTACCATCCAAGACATCACTTTATATTTTTATTTGCCAATGGAAGTATGAGGCTATCTTGGTATTCTGTTGCCATCCACCGACCTCCATGTGGATAAAGAGAACCCAGTTATAATTGGTAGCAAGAGAGACTGTACCATAATTATGAATTTGTTTTAATAATCATCAAATTGAATAATCCACATTTACTCGAGGCCTTTCCTCTCTGCAATGAAAAACGTTTCCTTTCATAAACAAAGACCACGCAATTTCTACAGGAGGACTGGGATTTAGAGACTCACCTATTAAGATGTTTTGTGGCTGCAGATCCTGGTGAGTGTATCCACACAGCAAGTGTAGTTCTTGAACAGCCTTAAATACAGATAATAGGACATTTCGGGCAAACTCGTCTTCCTCATTTTCCAAAGGTCCCTCCCTGTGCACATTCAAGTGCTCTTCCAGAGTCTGCTCACAGAGAGCGACACACACATACAAACAGCCCTTGTAACTCTCACTCCCGTAGAACGTCACCAAGTTACTGTTCTCTCGGCTACTTTGCAGACAGGACACTTCCTTTTGAGCGTGTATGCTGCCCTCCCAAAATCGCTTCACAGCTACCTCTTGCTTCTCATAGAAGCCCAGGTAGATGCCCCCTTCAGAAGTGTCAGCAATTTTATATTCTCTATCAATAAAGATCTTGAGTTTGCCAATCATAGGGCGGTATATTCTGTGGAGATTTTTCAGGGCTTTCTGCCAACGTGAACTCTGAGGTTTCCAGGATTCAGCAGGAGGGTGAAAATGTTCTCTAGCTCCACGCTGGAGAAGAAACTTTGCAAGGGAACTATCGTGATTCCGCCTCGCCATCCTAACAAGATCCCCACAGTCCGTGCTCGCTTCTTTGCGGCACAGCAACTGGGCAATTTCCCTCAGTTTGAGTTCCACAGCAATCAGCAGTGCTGTCCTGCCCTCCCTGTCTGTTTCATTAATCTCTATTTGCTCTTGCTCCAGAAGCATCTTCACCAAACCCAAGTGCCTCTTCTCCACTGCCAGGATTAGGGGCGTCTTCCCTCCTTCTCCCCTCACGTTGACATCAGCCCCACGGTCCAGCAGAAAGCTGGTAATACCCTCCACAGTTGTATCCTCCACATTCCTATCAGGAGAGTTCAGAAGAGCATAGATCAAGGCATTTCTGCCCATATTGTCACAGGCATTGACATCTGCCCCCATCTCATTAATAAGAATCTTCAAGACGTCTATATGGCCATTTTCAGCCGCATCCATGAGAGCTGACGTCCCTCCTTTCTTAAGCCGCTCTTGATCCTCCCTTGTCTTTCGACCCAAATTCACTTCTGCTCCACTCTCATAAAGGAATCTTAAGGCTTCAACCCTGCCATACACAGCAGCTTCCATGAAAGCTGTGAAGCCGTGAACATCACATTCATTGACATCTGCTCCTTGAGAAAGGAAAAGTTTGAGCAGCTCCACATTTCCCTCAATCCCAGCCACGATGAAGGGAGTAGCCCCGTTCCTCTTTCTCAGACAAGGATCAGCACCACGATCAAGCAGAAGTTCCACGATGTCCTTCCTGTTCACTTGTACTGCATTATGCAAAGGTGTCCAGCCCCCTTCCTCTTCCTGGAAATTGACATCAGCCCCTCTGCTCAGCAAGTCCTGGACCAGATCGATATCTTCTTTTTGAACAGCTTTGATCAACAAACAACCGTCTTCCACTGTAGCCCTCCTGCTGCTGGAGGACATGGGTCCCTCCTGGGGGCTGTTATGACCCTTGGTCTCCATAATGGTAAATGCCACTGGCTATGACTTTTTGTCTTTTACTTGAAAAAATGAAAACGTATCTCCTTGGGACTTGATCAAAGAGGCTTGGAGCATAAATTGGGATTATCGGGCTACAGACCAGCAGGATGAGGAAGAACAATGTTCTCAGTTTTCTGACATTCCACCTGGAGACAGAGAGGTACTTTGTAATTTTATAATAGGGAGAAAACATTTGAATCAGATTAATTATACCAGCCACTTTTTCTAAATACATCTATTCATTTATTATAGAACTTTTAAATTAGAGAATATTATGAATATATGTAAATTAAAAATAAGAAAAATATTAGTCTATAATTCCATTACCTAGAAACAGCCACTGTTGATATTTTAGCCTATATCTATGGATTTTTAAAAAATAGTTGGGATCATGCTGTGTAAGTGACTTTGTATCCTGCTTTCTTTTATTTAATGTCATGCTATAAATAATTTTCTGTGTTATTACAAAGTCTTTAAAAACATTTTTGATGGCTGTATAATATGCCATCACACAGTTGTTTCACTTCCCTATTGCTGAGTTGTTCTCTAAAATAAGTTTTAAACAAGATTTTTAAAATCAAAATTGTTTAAACAATTCTAAATGATGTTGTAGTAAATTCAGCTTATTTTCTTATGACAGATCTTATGATAAATTTTTAATGATAGATTTCAAAGAATTTAATGACTGTTCAAAGGATAAGATTGTGTTTAGGACTTCAACTTACATTAACAAATTTCTTTCAATGTCATATAAATATACTCTTAAAAGAAAAATGTGGTCTCTTTTTTAAAAAAACCCTCATTTGATAGAAAAAATGTATTTCATGCTTTTTGTCCATTTTCATTTCTTGTATCACCAGGAAGGCTGATCACTGTTTGCTGACTCTGTGCATGTCTTTGTAACAACTGTGTGCTGCCATTCAAAGTAGTAGTGGAAAGAGCTTGGACTCTGACCTCAGTGAGATGTAAGTTTGAGCGCTGGCTGTGTAACTGCAAACTGTCACTTCCTGAATTGTAACCTTAGATCATTGAGTCTCAATTTTCTGTTTCTTCGAATAGGGACAATAAATAGTCATGTGTCTAAAATGCATGAAGGTACAGTGCGTGGCAAATGTTAGACATTCAATGAACCGTATGAGTCTCAATTTTCTGTTTCTTCGAATAGGGACAATAAATAGTCATGTGTCTAAAATGCATTAAGGTACAGTGCGTGGCAAATGTTAGACATTCAATGAACCGTAGGGCTAATTATGTCCCTTTATAAAAAAATTTTTAATGAATCCCATTCACCCCATCCACGTGCATAACGATATCACACAAATAGGGAACTTGGGGGATATCAATTTAGTCCAACTGCCCTTAGTCAGATCTGAGAATTATAGATCCAATTCAATCATCAGACAGCCCCAAACTGTTACCTGAACATTTAAACAACTGCATCTGTTACAAAGTTCACAAAGCAACACTTTCTCAGCAATCTCACCACTCTGACAGTTTTAGAGGCTAAGAGGTTAAGTGATTAAACCCTCCAAGATCTAATCAATCGTGCAACATAAACACCATCACCAGGCAATGAAATCTTTGAACCCAATTGTTTGTGTAGACAGTCCCCATTAAAAGTGGATGTGAGGTGGGCTGGTGTGAATAAAGGAGAAGAGAAGGAAAGTCAAGGAAACCCTGAGTAAAACAGAGCAGAGAATACAGACACCCCAGCAAATGCACTGCAACAGACAAATCCTACATTCAGTTTCATTTTCTCCACGTGACCACAGTTGCCTGAGAAACAGAGGACTTGGAAAAATAATGTGTGGATTGTGAAAGAGCCTTGGAGGGAAGGGCTCTAGGCCAAAGGGTCCCCACGGGCAGCCAGCCTGCTCTGAGCTCTCCCACTCCCCACATGCTCCCGCCCCTTTCATCTCCAGTCCCCAAAGCCCAAGGAATTCTGCAAAGAAGGCTCCTCAAGCTTTTCCAGCTCTCCTCCTTCTGCCTATCTTACCTTATAAACTCAGGCTGCTCCTCTGTTCCTCTTTTGGCAGCAACTAATCTTGGAAGACTATTCCCAGCAAGGAAGCAGTTCCTCTTGGTGACGTCAGTGGGCCAGGAGGGCGGAGACAGGGCGAGCTGGCAGGCAGTCACCCCAGGCGTCACAGCCTGTGCTCAGTGCTTCCACAACCCCTGGAGGAAAGCGGCGGCCTTTCTCTGACAGCTGCTGGCTGATCTGCAGTCCACGATCATGCTGCTCCCCTTTCAGGTGGCAGCATCCAGCTGCATCCATCCCTTTTGGATCTTTTTCATGTGACTGCAAATCCCCTGCCTTCCTGGGGGGGAAGGAATGGACCAAAAAACACTTATTGAATACCTGCTGTGTGCCAGACACCATGCTTTACATGTGGCATGGTCCCAGTTAACCCCTAACAATCTCGTTGATTATAAAACTGAGGCTCACAGAAGCTAAGCAAGCCCAAAGGCCCAAAACTCAGCTCTCTCACTCATCTGGATTCACTCCGCTCAACTAGCTGCCTGGAAGCAGTGTGTCCTTATCAGCAGGACACCGCACTGGCAATTTGGAGACCTGGTCCTACAGCCAGCGCCATGGCTACTTAGCTGAGTGACCTCAGGACCTCAGGCAGGTGGTTTAACCATGCTGGGCCTCAGTTCTCTCCTGGAACTTGACTTTTAAGGTTCTTTTCTGATCTACAAGTTCTGTTCTTGACCATTTTCCTTGCACTGAGCTGCATATTGTGTAATGAATGCTGCAGTGGGAAGTATTTCTGAACCCATGGAATATCCAGTCTTGCTGGGGAAGCAAAGCCCTGAGTCATGAATAGAAAGTAGTACAAGGTCACGTGCTGGTCAGCTGTGTCATATCACCCAGTCTTGGGCCTCTAAAGTCCCGTATGCACTGATGACTCCCAGGCCTCTCTCTAATCCCAGACTTTCCCTCGAGCTTCAGACCCACAGATCTTGAGCATGTCCCGAACAGGACTCCCATCTCTCACTAAATCTGCCCCTTCCATTTTCTCCATCTTCATGCATGGCACCACCACCTGAAGGCTACCCCTCACTCTTATCCTGACACTAAGTCCCCTACTTTCATCTGCCAAGGAAATACTAATCTCAGCCTTTATTGTTTATTACAAGAAACCAATGGCTTGCTTCCTAGCCCTTTGTCTATCGTCCCATCCCACATTGTTGACTCACCATAGTTTTCAGGACAAAGCTCAACATCCTTCATCCATTAGTCATTCAATTGATACTTACTGAGCACCAACTATGTTCCCAGTGACTATTCTAAATGCTTGGGATGCAGTGATCTACCACGCAAGTTTCTCATGGAGTCCTTCATGGCGCTCGAGTCTTAGTAGACAGAAAGAGATGATAAACAACTGAAAGATCCAACATAGTGTATGATTTCAGCTTATGATACAGTCCCTGACTGTCCCTACTCCTCCTGGGCATCATTGCCGCTCCCACACAGTCCCCATCACATCATACCGCTTCCCACCTCTGTGTCCCTGCACTTGCTGCTTTGCTCCCTGAGCTAGCTATGACAGTAATGAGAATGATGATGATACTAATGCTGTTAATAATAGCAAAGACTTACATTGCTCTGTCGTATGTTCCAGGAACTGTTTTGAGCACTTAATACAAATTAAATCATATAATCAAACCCTCCTGAAGTAGATACTACTTTTGTCCCTATTTTACAAATGAGGAAACTGATGCATAACATGGTTAAGTAACTTTGTTCTAGGAATTTGAGTTATATTATCAAACAACACAGAGAAAGATGCCTACCCTCAATCTCATGAAGCCAGACAATAAAAAAGTAAATGAATCATATAGTACATTTTTTGCTGAAAAATCTTCAGAGAACAATAAATTAGAACAAGGACAGTTGAAAGTGCCAGGGTGGGGACTGTAATTTTACACAGGGCAGTTGGGGTGGGCCTCATTTAGAAGGTGACATTTGAGCAAAGACTCGAGGAAGATGCAGAGCAAGCTATGCAAATGTCTTGGGCAAGAGCACAGTAAGCCGAGCAAACAGCACATGCAAAGGCCCTGAGGCAGGAGCATGCTTGATGTGATCAAGGAGCAGCAAGGAGGCCAGTGAGGCTGGAGCAGAGTGAGTGAGGGGAGATGGTAAGCAGAGGTTCAGATCATTTCGGACCTTAGACCCATGTGAGGACTTTGACTTCTATGCTGAGCAAGATGGCAGTCATCCATCGGAGAGTTGGAGAAGAAGCATAACATGATCTGAATCATATATTTAGAGGATAATTTCTGGTGATGTGTTCAGAAGAACCTGAGGATTGAAAGCAAAGGTAGAAGTCAGAAACTCAGTTAGCAGGCTATTGCAATAGTACAACTGAGAGCTGATGGTGGCCCAGGCCATGGTGGTAGCAGAGAGGTAGCAGTGAATGCTAGTTTGTCCTGAACAGAAGATTTGATAAAGACTCCTTAAGAATGCTGGCCTTTCTAGTCACCTCGACATATGTTAAAGCCCAGTGAGAAGGAACACACCTATAGTGAAGCAAACTTACGTAGATTAACCTGCTACGGTGAGGGAAAACTCACCTCAGGAACTGCAGAGCATCTCAGTGAGAGGGAATCAGGGCTGTTGTTATGGGGTTTGGACTTTGGATTAGGTGATTTGGGGGAGGGTTCAAGGAGATAGGGTTTGTTCCCAATTGGGTGCTGTTGGGAAGCAGGAGCAACTGGATGATCGGTGCCTTAATTACTAATCTAGGAATCAGGAGGGAGAAAGCGGACCTGGAGCTGTGGCTGATACAGAAGCAGCAGCCCTCACGTTGGCTGGAAGAGGGATGTCTGGTCCCTGCTGCAGCAGCACGGCATCTTGTCTCTGCCTCATGCTCAGTCCTCACTGAGAAGTGGCCTTATTTGTGCCTTGTTTCTCCATGGTCATGAGTTGATGTCATCTGAGCACTGCTGACCTTCAGTGGAATGATGTCCAGTGGAAATACTACAGTATCGGCATTAGTCAGTCACCAGGGCTGTTTTTCTAGTTTTTATTTGTTTTCTCTTCCTCATGCTATTTAGAGTTAAGCCAGAGTTCCAAAGCAGAAATTGGTTTTATATGTGGAGGAATAAGCTCAGCTGAAAAAATCCAACTGGTGTCTGAGTGGGTAGAAAATTAAATATTACTTCCCTCAACCCTGACACCCCCTTCCTAGGGGAGAGTTTCAAATGACCCCAAACTGGATTCCATGGTAGGTGTTTCTGACTGGTTCTGCAGAGGTAGGCTGGCACGCTGGTTCATTACATTTTCTATGACTCTAGAAACCCACTTCCAAAAAGGATTTGGAGCCACCTCCTAACCCCAGCATGGCAGGAAAAGCCAACAGTTCAGCTGCACTCAAAGCTGTCCAGGCTGGCAGGAATGAGGGACAGCTCAGGGACAACTTTCAGAGAGATAAAGGACCTGGGGCCCACCCCCTAACACCCTGGAACTACATAAACCTTCTGGAATTTAGATTTAATCTCAGGGAAAAGAAGTGGTGAGGGCTGAAACTGAGAAACATGGCGGCAGGAAGGGAGTGAGCCGCCCGCGCCCTGCACCAGCAGGATCCCAGAGGCCACCAGCAAGAAGAGGAACTCAGAAAGCCTGATGGTGAGTCAGAATCTCTGGTGTCCTTGCTTGCGCCGGGGGTAGCTGTTACTACCCAGGTGGATTGCTCTGAAGGATTGCTGAGACCTTGAAGGGGACTCTCATAATACGTGCACTGAGGTTTGGAGTGCATGCCATTTTGTGAAATTTACAAAATCCTCCCTGGGAAGAAGCCGCTGGGAGCGGCTGCCACTTGGTGCCCGACCTCGCAGCTGCTGCCCTCAGCACCGGGCCAGGCTGCGCAGCCCCACTGCCGGGACTTGGGGTCCGGCGACTGCGGTATCTGCCGGGGAGGGGGCTGTCACCTCCCCGGCCCGGGCACCACTGGAACTGTGAGCCGGAGAGAGTCTGAGCGGGCTGCGGTGCGACCAGGAGCCGGAAGCACCATGGGCAGTGAGAGGTGGCCGGGGCGGCTCTGGCTGCAGAGGCTGCCCCGGGAGTGCAACAACGGAGCGCAACAAGGGAACGCTGTGGGAGCGCAACAAGGGAGTGCAACGCGGGAGCTGAGACTCATCAGAGGGAGCAGCACAAACGCCCCGCCGTCTTCCCGGTAGTCAATTTTGGACATGCCTGACACTAGCGTCCAACTGAGTAGTCACTGAGGTAGAAATACCAAATTGGCAACTCCAGCAAAATCTTAGTCAGGCAATAGTGCCAAACCTGTGGACTGTGTAACCCCCTGCCACAATGAATAAACATCAAAGAAAAGACACCAGAACACGAAAAATCAAGAAAGTACACCACCCAAAGATAATAAATCTCAAGCTCTAGATCCTATAGAACAAGAAGCCCTTGAAATGACTGACAAGGAAT
>NW_007729372.1:134061-134898 GCF_000696425.1 Galeopterus variegatus | reverse complement strand
CCAATAGTGAACAAGCAGAAAGAGAAATCAAGAAAGCCTGCCGATTCACAATAGCCACCAAAAAAATAAAATACCTAGGATTTGAACTAACTAAGGATGTGAAAAATCTCTATAACGAGAGCTATAAACCACTCCTGAGAGAAATTAGAGAGGATACAAGAAGATGGAAAGACATCCCATGCTCCTGGATTGGAAGAATCAATATAGTGAAAATGACTATACTACCCAAAGTAATATACAAATTTAATGCAATCCCCATCAAAATTCCTATTGATAAAAGGACTGATGCATCAAGAAGACATAACAATCATAAATATGTACGCACCCAATGTTGGAGCAGTCAGATTTATAAAACAAACTCTATTAGACCTAAAGAAGGAAATAGACACTAATACCATAATAGCAGGGGACCTGAACACCCCACTGTCAATACTGGACAGATCATCCAGGTGAAGAATCAGCAGAGAAACACAAGATCTAAATGATACTCTAGACCAATTGGACAACACAAGATCTAAACGATACTCTAGACCAATTGGACATGGCAGATATCTACAGAACATTCCATCCAACATCCTCAGAATATTCATTCTTCTCATCAGCACATGGATCATTCTCCAGGATAGATCACATATTAGGACACAAATCAAGCCTCAACAAATTCAAAAAAATTGGAATTATCCCATGTATTTTCTCATACCATAATGGACTAAAACTAGAAATCAAAAACAAATGAAATTCTGGGAACTATACAAACACATGGAAATTAAACAGCGTTCTACTTAATGACTTATGGGTCCAAGAAGAAATCAAGCAGGAATTTAAAAAATTTATTGA
>NW_007729372.1:108908-132389 GCF_000696425.1 Galeopterus variegatus | reverse complement strand
GGTAATGGGCCACAATAATCAACCTCATTGTATATCGACAAAATAAAATTAAGAAGAAAAATAAATAAATCAAAAAATAAAAATAAATAAAAAAGAAGTGGTGAGGGAACCTCAAGAAAAAAAAAAGGATTTGAGGCCACTTATAATAAAAACCACAGATATAATAAAACCCCAAACTATTTTTTTACAAAGCTATGTAATTTTTTTTAATTGAATCATAGTTGATTATACATATTTTGGGGGTTCAATGTTGACATATGTTATATGTTGATCAAATCAATATTACTAGTATATATATTGTTACACATCGTAATTATTCTTTATACCACTTGTCCAATCTCTCCCTATCTCCCTCTCCATCCCCCCTCCCACCACTGACAACCCCAGATTTCTTCCCTCATTCTGAAAGCGTAATGGTTACTGTGTTGATTTGTTGCCTAAATGATCTGTCCAATGCTGAGAGGTGTGTTCGGGTCCCCCAGCATTATCATAGAGCAGATGCTTCTCCTGTCACTCTGGAATGGGCTTTGTAGAGAGAGGCATCCTCTTCTTTTCTTTGGTCTTTGCTGGTGACTCTCCTTGTGTAAATACCCTCCAGTGGCTGGTGGACCATCTGCGTGGTGGTTGTGATGTCTAGCCACTTTTGCGGCAGCTGTGGTTACTGTGGTGGCTGTGGTGGGCCACCCATGTGGAGGTGATGTTTTTGGCATACTCCTTGGCACTGGCAGTGTGCCTGGTTGTGGGGGGGGGGTCCAGTCCCTGGCTTGATGCCCCAAGTCCCCAGGCAGTCCCGAGGCGCTGATGGTGTACGTGGGCCAGAACTAGTTTTTGTCCTTTGCTTACTTCTAAAATGGGTGAACTTCCTGTGGGAACCAGTACTTGAGCTGTGTGGTTTAGCTGAATTGCTGCTTTACTGCCATTTCCCTAGGGAAGGCTTTTTTGCAGCTCAGGGTTTAATGGTTGACCTTACAGGTACTTCTGGCTCTCCAGAGACCTGATGCACCTGGGTTGTATAGAAACTCTGATCTGGGCCTGAGTCTTTTCATCAAACTGCTCCCTCTGCAGTTTGATATTCCTTACCAGTCTCCTCTGAGTGGTCCTGCACTGATTGGGAGGCAGATCAGCTGTCCTTGCTGTGCCCCAGTGTTCCCCTGGTGGGCCCATCTCCATCACCACCTGTGCTGCAAACACCTCCCATGGGATGGGCCGTGCACCGGTCCCTTGTGATGACTCGCCAGCCTCTGAGTGGCTTCTTTTTTCACTTGTTCTGGCTCCTCACTCCTGTGTGGGTCCACAGGAACCTTCTTAGTGGTCTTGCTGCCCTGGGTGCCACCAAGGCCCTCCTCCCCCCTGCCACCTTCAAGCACCTCCATCCGAAAGGCACAGCTGTGGCTTCTGCTGGCTCCTGCTCCATGCACTCAGCAGCTCCAGCCTTAAAGCTGCCACGGCACAAAATGCTCAGAGCAGTTTTTTCTTTCTCTCATGGTGCCTTCTCCCGCCTTCATGAACTCCATAGGTCTCTCCTCTTCCCCTGAGCTCTAGCAGCTGCAGTTGGGTATTGTTACATTTTTATAGTTGTAAATTTGTTGATTTGTGGGAGAGAGTGATGCTGGGGACCATCTATTCCACCATCTTGACCAGAACCTTTTTTTAAAGTTTGAATGTATCTGAATCTATTTTTTGTTTTGTTTTGTCATTACACAATGTAAACATTTTTTATTCTCCTTTACCAATTAAAACCCCAAACTGTTAACACAAGAATAAGAGAAGTGATAAATAACGGAGGAGGATAACTATCATGTTTAAACAGAAAACTTAACTCTGGGTCAAGGCCAAGGCAAAGAGAGTGTCACGCAAGCATGCACAAGAGGAGTGGCACCTGGCACTGGCTAACCCCCTCCTGGGGATGTGTATACATGGGGGAGGGTCAGTCTGGTGAACAAGCATGAGGTGGAAACCATGATTACCCCCAGACTACCTTAAACCAGGAGAATCAAGGAGGAGGTGGCCCAAGAGATATGCAGAGTCTGACAACTGCCCTGGTAGGAGAGATCCGTCTGTCTACAAAGAGATCCCAGCTGAGGGGGGTATAGCTCAGGGGTAGAGCATTTGACTGCAGAGATCCCAGCTGCTGAGCTGGGTTCAGGGATCCAGACTCTGAAAAATTAATCACTAAGAGCAGAAGAGAGCAGGCCCAGGAGGAGGTGGGACTCCCAGGCTGGAAACATGCAGAGAGAAACCAAGGGCAAGGTGAAATGCAAGGACTTCTCTCTCCTTCCCTCTGGCTCCCTCCTTCCCATACCCATGATGTTAGAATTGATCGGTGTCCTCAACATTTACTTCCTTTGACCAGAAAGACTCCTAAGACTGCAGGGATTCACTCTAAACTTGGGAATGAACTGCGCTTTACTTACCAAAAACCCTTCTTTTTAGATCTTGATGAGAGAACAATGGAATCAAATTGAATTAAATACAATGCTGATGTTCTCACATCAGTGACATGAGAATGGTTTGTTATGCAGCAATAGCTAGCTGGTACAGCTATCTGCTAGCTCTTTGAATTAGAGCAATTTATTTAAACTTTTTTTCACTTTAAGTAATTGGGGCAATTTACTTGAAATTGGGCCTTGGTTTCTACATCTGTAAAGTGGGGTTGGTAATAACAGTTGCTTCCTCCCAGGAATATTGTGAGGATTACAGAAATTAGTGCACATGAAGTATTGAGAACAGTGCCTGTTTCATACAAGTAGCTGCCATTTTTGAGCACTTACTATGAAGTACTACGATAAATATCTTTCATAAATATTCTTATTCTATTATCACAAAAGTCTTATGAAGCCGATACTATTGTTATTTACATTTTACAGAAAAAAGTGAGGCTCTGAAAAATTGAGTAATGTGCCGAAGATTACTCAGCTAAAAAGCAGTGGATGTGGGACCAAATTTCGTTGCCTAAGTTCCAAGCCCACTGTCTAAATCATTACACCACCCTCCCTGCGAAGCTGCCCCCTGGAACTGGTGAGATGGAATTAGCTAAGACAATTATACTTCTTGGCATAGAACTATCCCTCAAGAGGGAACCCATTACAAATAAAAGATTAATCCAGACATTGTTGCTTTTCCTAAAGTTTAAAAGAAATCATCATCCAGGTTAGTGATCAAAGCTTAGAAAACACCAACACTGTAAGTCAAGAGATACCTTCTCTAAATGATGGAGACTCAGACTCCACTATCTAGCACTTATCTTGCGTCTCTTACCTTCGGGATCATACTTCAGCTACTTAAATTTTAAATCTTTCTTTTCTTCCCTAAAGCACTTTGAATAACTGAACCAATTTAAAGGATTCAGTGACAGTGGATTACCTTGAGTTCAGCACTTAACAAGCTCTGGCATCCTTTTCTCTTTACCTAAGAACTTCAATTTTTTTTTTTTTTCCTTCTTGTCTTTTTTTGTGTCCGGCAACGCATCGCAACCCTCAGTGTCACGGCCGTACCAGACCGGGACCGGCAACGGGATCGCAACCCTCGCTTCCTTCTTGTCTTTTTTTGTGTCCGGCAACGCATCGCAACCCTCAGTGTCACGGCCGTACCAGACTGGGACCGGCAACGGGATCGCAACCCTCGGTGTTGCTCCCACACCTCGCTCAGCCAGTGAGCGGGAACCGGTCTGTATGTGGGATCCGAATGGGAGCGCCGCCGCGCTCCCAAGCGGCGCACTGTAGCAGTGCGCCACCTGGCCGGCCCAGAACTTCAATTTTTAAAGGTCATTTCAGCCCTTTTGACTAAAGAAATATTGGTTTAACTCCTATACCTACTGGGCTGTCTTGGTAGCTAGGTTAATAATGCTCATTGATATTAAAATTTTAAATGTTTGTGAAAATGTATTAATAAACAAAACTACAGTGAAACAAATGATAGCTATTGGATATAATTCCAAATGAAGAAGCCAAACTTTATATGTGATGGAAGCCAAGTGATGCCGAAGAACAAGCTTGCATGGCCTGCTATGGCCACAGGGAGGCAGCAGAGTGATAAACAGGCCAGCCTTAAAGCGGTCACAGGAAAGCAGCCCTAGCTGGCGGGTTCGTGTGACTCCTGCAGTCCCTGCAATACAGTGGTTGGCTTAATACCTCCAATCTACAACTTCCTCATCTGAAATTCTGGAATGATTTGAGCATCAGATGAAATATGGTATTGAAACAGCTGTACTGTCCTTGAAGGAAAAGTAGATTTGGAATCCTGGGTGCGAATCTTGGTTCCGCCATCTTATCCAAAAAGCCAATAAGTAGTTCTTGACTAATGCCTATGATGTAAAAGGCACTGTGCTAAGTGCTGGAATCAAATAATAATAATAATAGCTAATATTTATGGGACATCAACATTGTGTCAAATGCTTTTATTTCATTCAGTGTTCCCTGTCAGGGGTACTCTCATTATCCTCGTTTTAGAGATGGGGGGATTGAACCTTAGGCTTAAATAACTTCACAAGGTGAATGACCCAGGATTCCAACCCCAACATTCCGATTCCACAGCTAGGGCTGTGAACCACTTTGCTGTGCTCCGTTCTGCCCCATCTTGTCAAGATGAATAATATGGTTCCTGACCTTAAAGAGCTCAGTTTAATGGAAGAGGAAGAGCTGTGACGAGATTAGTTATGGTCGATGCCACACATGCTGCAATCGAGGTAAAAACAGTGTCTTAGAATCACAGAAGCCGGAGCAATTACCTCTGTACGGGGCGGTCCAGGAGGAGGTTTTTTTTTTTTTTTTTTTTTGGATTTTGAAAATTGTCATTTTCCTCCTCACCCCCCAACCCTCAATTTCTTTTAAAAAACAAAGAGGAAGTAAAGGGTATTCCAAGCAGAGAGAACAGTGCGTGCAGGGACCCACAAACAATGGGAAGGAAAAAATTTGTGGGTAAAGGCCATCTGGGGACTTAGGTCAGATCAGAGAGCCTTGCATGTCATGGTAAGAGCTGGACTCCATCTCATGGTTAAAGCTGAACCATTGAAGGGTTTTAGTGTAGCCATGAAGTGCTCAGATCTGTGCTTTATGGATGAGGACTGGGGCAGCATGGAAAAAAAACTAGAGAAGGGAGAGGCTGGGATAGGGAGACGAGGTGGGGAATAGTTATAGCCCAGATTGGAAAGGACGAGAGAGTCCTCTAAGAAGGCCCGGTGAGGCTGGGAAGAAGCTGGACTCAGCCCATTTGGCTTTGATGGGGAGCAGATGTGACGAGGAAGAGCTATGGAGAAGCCTGACACTGGGTGGCCACTGCCTCTGAGTATCAGGGTCAGGGAAACAGAAGGCAGAGGACGTCTGAGGGGGGCGATGATGACCTTGGCTTTGAACGCGTTCCATATGAAGAGCCTGTGGAACACGCAGGGAGAGAAGTCCGGTAGGAGGTTGGAATCGTAATCTAACAGTTCTCCTGCTGGATTTTAAATTAATCATTAACTCAGCCATTTGCTAAGCACTGTAAACCTAAAAAAAGAACTGAGACCAAAAAAAAAAAGTTTTATTTGGGCCAAATTTTAGGATTGCCTTGAATATGTGCTCCAGATGTTACAAAAGTCGCCGTCTAACTGATAACATCTGGCTACTTGACCAAGACATACCGACCCTTTCACTGTCACAGGCAGCATCGGGAATGGCTTGTGCCGAGTTCCAGTCGGGTAGACAGAGGATATGGGCTTTGAAGTGACGGCAGACTGGGCCCAGTCCAATCCGCACAAAACAGCCAACTCAAGCCAGGCTGTTATCAGCTAAAAGAAGTCACCAGTCAAGGTGGCCACGGTGGGAACCTACGTCCCCTCTCCGATTCTCCCAGTTCCCAGGTGAACACCGGTCTTCCACTTGTGCCACTGCCCATGCCATGGAAACTCCCGCCCGTCCTGTGGGATTCCCAGAGCCACAGGCCTTGCCACTTACTTCCCTTTCCCGTTTTCCCCCTGACCACACAGCCCTTGGAGACAGATGTCATATTTGAGTTTTGTTTTTATTTTACAAGAATACAACATGCTGAAACAGGAAAATGGGGATTGTGTACATCATTCATATCTCGGAAACCAGCTCCATTGGTCAACAATAAATAAATATTTAAACAGCAAGGAGTTCCTGACAGGTGCTCAGAGGTTCCCAGCAGGGTAAGAGGTAGAGTCTGGTGGAGGGAGGGAGACAGTCAGGCTGCAACTCCCGCTGAGATTCTCCAGCAGAGGCAAACTGAAATTACAATAAATAACAGCAACAAAAATAACAAAAATAATACGCTAGGACAATTGGCACAAAGCAACGATACATTATACTTAAATAATTTTCTCCTGGAGGAGCTCACAGTGCAGAGAGAACAGTGTTGATTACCCTGGGGCATAAGGGCTTGTCCCGGTTAATTCACCTCCCCAGCTTGGGCTCTTGTGCAAGAAGTCCCAGCACAAAATGTTTGTTTGGTGATGCCCTGAGGTGACAGGCAGGTTCTGATTTCCCCCAGTCCTGCTGTTCCCAGCAGCCTTTCTCCCCAACTTCACTCCCAACGTCTACATTCTATCGCAGGGCCACTGTGGTTCCTGTCCTGTCTCTCCCGACACTCCAGTGGTGCACCTCATGTTCACAGGAAAAAAACACAAGCTCCCCTCCCACTCTGGGGTGTCTCTTTTTCCCTGTTCTCATACCCACAAAAAACACTGGCTTGATTTGAGCAGGACTTTCAGGAATTGCCAAGAGGTTTGCTTCTTACAAACCTTTTCTCTTTCATTCCACACTGCCAGGCAGGAGCGTGGACTAGCCACCCAAGGCCTCCACCTTTCTTTTCATGCCTCCCCCCCACCATCAAGGGCAGCACAGAGCTGAGGACACATTCCTGCAGGAAGCCCCTCCGTGGGGCCATCTGCAAGAGGTCACCATGAGCACCAAGACAGATTTCACTCGAGCGAGATGGCCTCTTTTCAAGGGCTCTCTACTGACTTGGAAAGGCCTCAGACTCCAGTTTCTGAAGTACAAAAATCTCATTTTGGGCAAGAGACACATCGGCTTGCTGGCCTTGATGACAGCAAGGCTGGACACACAGGCATGTTAAGGAGCTGAGGGAGCCCGAGGGAGCCCCGAGGCAGGTGAGGAGGGCAGAACAGGAGGACTCCACACCCATGGCTCCCTCTGTGCCCAGAACATGCTGGAAATTAGGAAAACAGGAAGCTAGAGTCAACTGACAGCTCATCTTGGTGGTCTTTCCCCCTTTTGTTTCCAAGTTTCTCTTTATCCATGTTTCCTAAACCACACCTGGATATCCCCTTGCCCCACTGAGAAGGACCAGAGCCAGTGCTAATTCCTGAGCCTCCGTTCTTTTCCCCAGAAGCCCCATGTGATCCCCATAGCCAGCCCTTATCCTCAGGACCTGGAAGTGGGAACACTCTCATGCACAGATTCAAGTCCCACAGTATCTGAAGGAGAGGGTGCTGTTCGCAAAAGGCTGCTGGATCTGCTCTTTCCTTCACCATCCTCTCGATCTTGCTCTGCAGAACCTGCCTCCCACACGGGGACGGGTGACTCCACCTCTCTTCCCGGCTGGCTTCCTCCCTGCCACGGAGGCTCAGGTGCGCGAGGGCTCGGCCGGGCTGCAGCTGGACAGAGAGGCAGAGGCAGCCGAGGCTTGGGCAGCCAGGTCCCGGTAGGTGGGCGACTTCAGGAAGCGTGGATAGGAGTCCTTCTCCATCAGGATGCGAGTCTTGCCCTGAGCCGCGTCAAAGCACGTGGCCGTGGCAGCCTGCAGGTTCGTCCTCGTCAGCTCCCGGGTCTCGTGGTCTATGTTCACCTGTGCGCAGGAGGACAAGCACAGGATAAGTGGGGGCGGGAGGGTGGACAAGGCAAGGGGTTCAGCGGGCTGAGGGGGACCCAGGAAAGAGCACCAGATTCTGAATCAAGAACCTGGAGTCTCCCGAATCAATCATTAACTAGCTTTTCAGCTCTGGGCCTGTCCCCACATCTGATCCAGTGTCTGTCCTCCAACCTCTCAGGATCAGTATGAGGATATATTAGAAAGGTGTACAAATTCAGCGTCTTTTCACCCCTTCTTCTGTAACAGCCCTGCCTCAGGTCATTGGCATCTCTCTCCTGGATTCGTGCCAGAGTCCCCTCAGTGGTCTCTCTCCTCCACCCTCACCCCCACAGCCTGTCCTCCACCAGCAGCTAGTGAGCCTTGTAAAACCCAAGTCAGCAGGACGAAATACATATACAAAGCAGGGTTTTTCACCATATTGGGAATGCACCATAAATAGTTTTCAAGTTTGCTTTTTTTCACTTAGCACTGTATCATAAACATTTCCAAGGACTGAAATCTCCCATCCAAATCACCTGAGGTGCTGGCTCAGAGAAAGACCGAAGAATTTACAAGCTGCTGTCAAACGTGGCTAGTGGTGGCTATGGCATCAATATCCATGATTCTTCTTGAAAGCAATTCAACTTGGCATTGCTGTTGCTACCAAATGTGTTTTTATCAGCTCCTATAATTGTTTTCTGAAGCCATAAATTTCTCATTAATTTAAAAAAAAAATCAGTTTGGTAGCACTCCTTTTGTCTTCCCATGTCACTCAGAGCAAAAGCTAAACTGCTTGCCGGGCCCCCAGGGTTCATATCTGGCCATCTGCCACCTGCCTGACCTCATCCCCTACCCTCTCTCCCTGCTCCACACGGGCCCACTTGCTGTTCTGTGTCTACAACAGGCACTCTCTGGCCTTTGCACTTGCTGGTTCCTGTGTTAGGATGTTCTTTGTTCCCTCAAGTCTTTCATCTCTCTGCTTATATGTCACCTTATCAACAGACCACTCCTGGCTTCCCTTTATGAAATGGAGAGACCCCACCTCCTCCCACTCCATACCTCTGGTCCTCCCTATATCTCATTTTCTGTCTTACTTTTTATCAGAGCATATATCCTCACCTGGCATATAAGTGTTTAATTAGTTATTGGCATCTGCTCCTGTTAGAACAACAGTTCCACTAGGGCAGGGACTTTGTTTTGTTTCTGCTATATCCCCCATGACTATAACAGTGCCTTGACTGTAATCAGTTCCATAAATAAATATTTATGGAATAACGTGGAATAAACCAAAGTGGTCAGAAAACAAAATAAAAAATGATACAAGGCAAGGCATTACTCCTATCTGTCCACCAGGTGGCCCCATGTTCTTTATCAAATGTGGCTGCCAGGCAGAGGCAGCCAGAAGGGAAGGCTGACTTGCAAAATCATCCAGGGACCACAGACCTACAGGCCTGAGGCAGCTCAGCCAGGAGACTGAGCCAGGTTACATGAGGTCCCTATGATGACCTTGTCTCCCCAGTTGGTAGGTGTGTTGAGCCTCTAAAAAGGGATTGGTTTATAAAAGTGCATATGGACAGAAGCCAAAACCCTGCCAACCCATCCTGCCCTATTGTGAGTCTAAGGGTAACAGCTCCCAGGGGTAGCACAGAGACTGGTTTTCCTAACTTCTGGCCACAGAAGCCCACTCATCCCTGTGCCAAGTAAGGCCACTCTGCTTCTAAACCCAATCCTTCACCTGCTGGCCTCCCCGACTCTAATTCTCAGTAGGAAAGAAACAGGCCGGGTCTGGAGGAGTCATTGAACATGTTGAGGCTCTGACCTCTTTGGGGGCTTCGTTGCAAATGAACTCCTCAAAGATCCGGTGAGCCCTGGAGGCCAGCTTGGTAGCCGATCGAATCTTCTTGAACTCTTCACAGGCCAGCCAGAACTCCAGATTCTCCTCGCTGAACTCTGTCTTCAGGAAAGCATGGAAGGCGGCCACTCCATCTGAGGTTGAGGGAGAGAGGAGGAGACAGGTCAGAATGGGGAACAGTGGGAATAAAAGAAGAAAAGACAGCAATTGCAGTTAATGGCTCTATTTTTAGGATGTCATTTTCTTGAACAAGGACCTGCCTTTGTACTCTGAATAGAGGCTGGCACACTGAGGAATCATTATTATTATTCCTACTACCATTATTTTGCCTCGGCTTTCAGCATCACTTGAACTGGCTCCAAAGCACATGAGTATACATGTGCCATACACAGACAGACACAACAGGGTCCTACTCACTTTTACTGCTCAGAAGCAAGTCAAACGACTCTCTCCACCCCAGCACATCTTCTGAGAAGTTTCTACTAAAAAGAAAAAGCCAAGATTTAAAAATATATATTTTTTAAATCAACAAACCAAAGCATAGCACAAATCCTAACCAGAATTCTGATGAGAAGGTACATAATTCACACAAAGGCTTGCTTGGTGATTACTGAAGCTGACTCTACAAGCTCTTAGTTGGAGTTAAGGTAAGCAGTGGTGTTTTTTAGAGGACAATTCAGCAACCAGAAGCGGAAGCCAGAGACCCTTTAGTCTTCAGTCAACATCTCTAAGGCTGTCTTTTCTCTGTCCAAAATCCCTTCCCTTCCACTGACTGTCAGAGCTTTGTTTTGTATACCTCCGCAAAGAATAAGGGCCTCATAAATAGAGATTACATCTACCCATAACCCCAGAGCCTAGTAGTAGCACCTGGCACAGTGGACGCTCAATATGAGAGGGCTTCTAGGCAAGCTGCATGCTAACAGAAGTAGAGTTATTAATAAAAACTTCAGGTGGTCTTGGACCCTGTGCTTGCCCTGGCTGCATGTTCAATGATATCCTCAGATCGAAGAAGTCTGGTAACTAGACATTCATGCCCTGGGTGCAGTCATCTGTTGGTGGACGTAGAACCCCAGAGCCACCCACCCACTCACCCATTAGCCATGAAGCCATAGCAGACCAGCAACAAGTCCCACTGAAATCTCTGGGAAGGGGTTGCCAAGGTTCAACCTAGTATGTCCTAGTTTCCCCTTGTATTACCCTTCTCACAACTCCTTTCCTAAGTGGAAAAGGGATTGGAAGCTCCCTCCCCTCTAGGGACCTGAGCTGGTCAGCAAGACTTACCGCTCTTTGCTGTGTTTGCTGCCCCACTCAAACTTAGCAACACTTCCAGTATCAGAGCCCAGCTCTGACTTGTGAAGAAAGATCCCCAGGCGTGTCTTGAACTCTTTGGCTCTGAAAGACAAGTCAGGATCATGAAAGGACTCTCCATTTGCTCAGCCAGTGTGGAGAGGTTTATGGGGTCCCAGAAGTACTCTGGCTGGTGCCACCCAAAGTTTAGCCTCCAGAGTTGCTGGAAACCCTTGGCTGTTCCCAAGGCCCAAACTGTGCTTCTCTCATGAGTATCAACCCCCAAGCAACAAAAGCAACGTTTGAGCTGTGCCACGGGAGGTCCTACGCTTTCTGGGTTTACAGCTCTGCACATACAGACTTTTTCCTGCCTAAGTCACACTGATCTATCTCTGTGCCTGTTGATTAGCAGGACACGGTTCAGCATCCCCTAAGCTTGTCAGGAGTATTTCTGGAACTGTGTGAAAGCTGATTCCTATCTTCATCTTTACCTTTTCTTTCCCAGCCACAGGTCCTGTAAGGACTGAGAGCTGTTGAGTCGTTCCCTGGGAAGTTGGCAGACACATTCCTCTGGGTAGAACCCGAAAAACATCTCCCTGCCTTCCCAACGGCTGAGGAGGACACGACCCTAGCTGTGGGCTGTGCAATGAAAACCAAATGCTTAAGTAACTGGGGCAGACTCAGCTCTGCGCGAGATGCCAACGTGGTCTTCCTGCATTCCTGCAGCAGGGTCTTCGGCAGTCCTGAGAAGGACTGCCCTTTGTCAGAAGATGGGAAAGGCAGCAAGCAGCCAGCCCTCCGCTTTCCTTCACCTTTCCTTCTCCCTACTCCTGGCACCTGAGCACGTGGCATCAAGCCAGCCTCTGCCTCTCCACTCCCATGTCCCCAGCCCCCCAGGTCCCCAGGCTGCTGCTCCAGTCGCTAAGAGTTGGTGGAACTTAGACTTCTTCCTCCGGACAGGTGCGCAAGCTCCTCTTACCTCTCCAGGCAGGTGGTGGGGAAGGCAGTCAGGGTCCTACACATGGCTGCAGGCGCGGGGCAACACGTCGTGGAGAGGATGGCGGAGGGCTCCAGGGAGCTCTGCGAGAGGGACGAGGCGGGGGAGCGGCGTGCGGGCCGGGAAGCTCAGCCTGCGTGCGCCCGGCCGGCGCTGCCTCGGCTTTTATCCCCTCGGAGGGGGCGGGCGGGGCCGTGCGCCCCTGACCAATCGGAGAGCGGGGCTGGGCGCCGCGCGGGAAGAGGCGGGGCCCGGGAGCCCGACGGGGCGGGGCGCGGCTTGCACGCGCGGGGACACACGCGGCTGCACCCTCCTCCCGACGGACGGCGGCGTGCGCAGGGCAGAGCGGCAGGGAGATGGCACGAGGGTGAGAAGCGCGTACCTAGTTTAACGGGAAAAAAAAAAAAAAGGCCGCCGACTTCTAGTAAAAGCAGGAAACCAGCGCAGCGGTGTCAGGAGCGTTTGTGGGGGGCTGGTGGGTCGGGGAGGCACGCACAGCGTCTGTTACAGGAAAGTCTGTGCACGCTGGGTCAGCATCATGATTATACCGTTAACGACGACTAACGGTGCTCCTACCCCCATGGCCACGGGGCTGCGTCAGCTGTTCATCATCCTCATCCTCAGTCCCACTTTATAGATGAGGAAACTGAGGATAGAAGGCTAAAGAGACTTACCCAAGATCAGAGTTGGAAGTAGCAGAGAAACTGGGAGGAGGGGCTGGTGGCTGTATTGAACTCCTACTGTGTTCCAGACACTTTTACTAAAACTCAGAGAGCTTAAATAACTTGCTCAAAGTTACACAGTAAGTGTTGGCGCCGGAATTCAAGTATGAATTTACCATGCTTTTACACGGCCAAAAAAGAAAAAAAAAAGTTAGAATCACACTGACTCTGCAGCTGGTGAAATGATCCTGGGTTTAAGCCGTTGTTAGCTGAGTGGTGCTGTCTCCCATGTGAAATAATACATGCTCTGCCTCTCTCCTCTGCTTGCCCATAAAGGCATTTATACCCAGCCCCATTGCCCCTCGGTTCCCTTTGGAATTGCTGTTAAGAGTACAGGGTCCAGAGCTAGATTTTCAGATTTCATATCATGTCTCTACCAGTTACTGATGGGAGACCTTGGGCACACTTCTTAACTTTACCATGTCTGCATTTCCTGTCTCTAAAACGAGAACACCAATACACTTGTTTCCTAAGGTTGTTGTGACGACTAAAGTTAATTCTTAGTTTGAGTTCCCCAGGAAACAGACTCCAAGAGACAGAGACTTGCATGCAGGAGGTTTACTGAGGCCAGTTCTTAGAACTGAGAGGGAGTGAAGGGAGCAGGGTATGGCAGAGGGAGAAGCTGAATGCCATGCCACTTCAACAGGGACCCCAGCGGGTCGCTGGGGATGTTCTGGAGCTCAGGTACTGCTTTGGAACTGTCTACCGTTGAAGCAAGGGAGAGGGCCTTTGTTTCCCCACGTCAACCATTCTTCGGATGCAGCTGCCTGGAGAAGATGGTCTAATCTTAAATAGGGCAGCTCTCTGTCGAGAGAGAGCAGCTCCTGCAGAGAACCTACAGCAGACAACATGATAGGGGATGACAGCCACAGTACTAAGAGGGGATCTGGGTAGCATGCCGTAGCCTGCACAACATCATGTAGGGTGCTTAGAACACTGCTCAGTGCATAGTTAGCACTCCATAAATCTTAGCTTTCAGTTTTACTAAATAGGAATACTAGGATTGCTAGACAATAAAGAAAAAGTGAATTATCTGGGCCTCTTGGAATGTGGGGTTTTATTTCATAAGAGGCATCTATGAGCAGCTGTTCCGCAGAAAGTCCTGCCCTAATTTCCTGCAAGTAAAGGGTCAGAAAAAAGAGAAACAAAGTGAGGAGAAAAGGCTCCCCATCTGAGAAAGCTCAGTGAGAAGAATGAGAACAGGCAGTAACGGAAAGAAAGGGGAAAACCACAGAGCGGGGAGAGGAGGAGGCGACCCCCCCTCCACTGTGAGACAGCGGCTAAGACTGCTGGAGCAACAGAGGTCAAAGTCAGAACACAGTGCAGGGTCATTTGTGAAAGCAGATTCCCTTGTTAAACCAGGGCCTGCGACAGATGACCCAGTTAGTCAAAACATATATAATCTGAAGAGCCAGTGTAGTAACCCTTCCCAAACCTCCCTGTTGGTTAGTGGAAGACAGAGGCAGGTGCAGCAGCAGCTCCTCACATTGCAGAACCATCTCAGATGCCAGCCTCCCACCGTCACCCCATCTTGCCATCCAGGGCTCTTTCTCACAAGTCTAGGGCTGGGTGGGCGTGAGGCATTTGTGTCCACCCAGGCAAGGGAAGGATGTCTTTTGAACATCTATGTTTCTCAGGAGAGTCCTTCATCCACTCTGAAGCAGCCCACCCCAGCCCCACCAGCAGGACGTTCTGCTAGAGGAGTCGGTCAGCCCAGGTGAGGGTGGTTGTTTGACCTGCTGCTGCTCAGGCCCCAGGCACACTTTTACTATGCAGCAGCCAGGTGGGGATATGGGTGCTGTCTGTGAGACAGCTTTTCTCCATGTGATCAAATCGAGTTTATAGACGGATCAAACTCATAGTCTTGTCCTCAGTAGCACCATGTTCCTATCAGCCCAGACATGCCGCATGACACAATAATAGTGATTATGCGGAGAATCTCCTCGAACTTTCCCATCTTTTCTGCATCCCTGTGAATGGGCCACTTTTGCCATTTTCCATCTTGCAGACAACACAATAGCAGTGACTAAGGCACCTGTAGTTACGTGTGCTGGAACTGAAAACTGCTGAAGCCTGGGCCCCATCTCCCAGTTCTTGAGCTAGTACTTCCTCCTATTCTACCAGGAAAGCAAAAGAGACAAAGGGGTGGATGCGCCTTGCGCAGATGGCAAACCTAAGAGCACAGAGCTCCCTGCTCAGTCTGAAGAGCCTTCTCTGAGTTCAACCTGCCTCCCAGTTGCCATGGTTACCTCTTCAGTTTCCAGGCAGAAACTTTTTGAAGTCCGCAGTTTATCCCAGATTCTCTTCCCAGCAGGTCAACTCGTATCTACAATTTCAGTAGTGCAGGGTGACTAGACAGTTGCTGTAAATCCAGCAAGTTGAGCTCATTTGTGAATTGCACTGGCTTTGACAAAACCTGACCTTGTTTTTGTCCAGCACTCCCAGAGCAGCTGCAATCTCTTTAATGGAGGGTGTGGACATAGTTCTGTGGCATGGGTCATCTGGGGTCAGTAATCTGAGCAAAGCTGGGTCAGGATTAAATGTCCTAGTATCCCAGCCACATTGCCTTCCATCCCCCTCAGCCCCTCTGACTCCAGCCCCACCCTTTCCACGGAAGCAGAGGGATGGGATCTTCACCTACTGGAAATGGTTAGGGGAAACAAAAACACTTCCTTAATTTCTGATTCAGCACAGAGGATCTCCACAGCGGTCTGGATCCTCCAAATTCAATCATCGATCTGCCGATAAATATTTATTAAGGATGTACTATATTTCCAGGTTAGTGGGGAAACAGTTTTTAAGGCTCTTCCCTGGCTTAAAGGACCTTGGAATATAACTGAGGAAACTACTTAGTGGGGCCGGGGGAAAGTGATAGGAAACTGGTATCTGTCACTGAAACAGATGTGGAGGGAGGGGGCTGATCAGAGAGTTGGCAGCACTGAAAAAGTAGTGAGGGGGGTTTAGCAGCCATGGCAGACGGTGAGGTTTAGACGCAGGACAGGTCGGAGGGAGCATGCTTCAAGTGGAAGAAACAGCTGGAAAAAGTCTATTGTAGTGTGGGAGTACAGCAAGGTGCAGAAAGATTTAAGAATTCCTTAAATACTGGCGGAGGCACTTAGGTCTGTGGGATATACAGGTTTAGGAGCATAGAATCAGTAAGGGTAACATGTATCCTTGAGGCAGCTAGATGAGGGGACAGTGCTCACCTCCAGCAGAAGTGAAATAGGCAGTCCCTGGGCACATTTCCCTGCTGGGTTATGATGAAAACTTTGGACACCCTCCCCTTCTGGGCAGAAGTTGACTGAGTTCAGCCTGGGTGTAGGAAGTGACTGTTTTCTCTGATTACCCTTTAGGGCACCAGGGGCAGCTCACTTCCCAGCTATTTTAGTCCTCTCTGGTTTCTTCTCCTATTCCCTCCCTTCCCTCAGGCTTGGAGGATGATGTCTGGACTCCTCTGGATGACATTTCAGGCTCTCACCACCTGCTCTCACGTCCTGTACCACCCACCAAGCTCAGCAGCTGGCAGGGCCATGGGCACCACACCACCCTGTACCCACAAACCCCTGAGTATGTGATTCTCTCAGCTTGAAGGTGCCTCCCCTCCCTGCACTATTCATTTCAAAAATGTTTTTAATGAGCTAATTTTATTTTTATATATAGAGATATAATTTATGTATGATAAAATGCATAGATCTTATGTGTTCGGTTTGATGTGTTTTGACAAATGCATATACCCATGTAACCCATACCCAATCAAGAATACTTCCATCCCTCGAGAAACTTCCCTCATGCCCCTTCCAGCCAATAACTCTCCCCTCACAAACAGAGGCGACCACTAGTCTGAATGCTAGAACCATAGATTGGTGTCAACTCTTCTTGACTTCTCTACCTGTTTTTGAGACCTAGTTCAAGTGCCTTCTCTTCCCTCATACCCTCTCTAGTTCCCCACACCCACCCCATCTCCAAGCAGAGTTGACCAGAGTTGACCCTCCTCTGAGCCATCTCCGTACCTTGTTCATTCCTCTGTTTTTCTGTACTCGTTCACAGAGTCGATTTGCAATCTGTTTCCTCTCTGAGCTCCTGGAAGGTGGGGACTGTTGCCTTGGTCATCTTTTGATCTTCAGCCCTCTAACACCATGCTTAGTTTAGCATATGTTCCATAAAGGCTGCTTGGGTAGATGGCTTATGTCTCAACACAAATAATAAAAGCTAACATTTATTGAACACTTACTACGTGCCAGACTCTGTTCTGTGTGCTTTCAACCTGAATTATCTCTTTCAATGCTCACAATTACACCCATGAGAAGGGAAACAAATCGTCCTCATTTAACATTTGAGTAAACTGCAGCAGAGATTGGTTAAGTAACTTGCCCGTGGTCACAAAGCTAGTAAGTGGTCGGGCTGGGTTTCAATCTCAGATGGTCTCAAGACAGAGCCTGTGTTCCTAAGCATCCACCATGTCAACTTATTGTGTGGTTTTTTCTGGAACTCAGACTGGCCTGACTATGAGAGGAGTGAAGCACGTCCTTGGGGAGTAAGGACAGGACACTATGACTCACCCTCTGTCTTCTGTAATTGGCTCTTGTATCCCTTTCCTCCACTCTCCCTCACTCACTGAGTTCCTCTCTCCACATTCACATTTTCCAGTTTGTCATGAGCCTTACTGTGGTGTCGTCACTGGTCCTGGATTTTTCTGCTTCCTTACTTCCCAGTACCCAGAGTGTGGCTGTGGAGAGCCCCTTCCTCTGCTGAAGTCTCTCAGTTAACATCCGGGCTTTTATTTCTCCTGTGGGATAGTTCAGAGTTCAGCTCTGCATACACTGCCACCTTTGCCAGTCCGTGCTTTCCCATCCTTCACTGCTTGTGGGAGACCTTGGTTCTCACCTGGAAAGGACCCAGACCTTCAGCTCCCACAGCCTGCAGGATGTGGTGGGCCCTGAGGCCCTCTGTTCCTCCCTGTCCTCCTGGGACCCTGCCTGCTGGTGAATGGAGCCTGGCCCTCTGGTGTGCACGCTTTCTTGGTTCTCACATGCTGGCTTGAGCCCCTTCCTAAGCCCAGAGCTTGGTGTTTTGTGGTTTGACACAGGGGGCTGTGGTCTGACACAGGGGGCTTGTCTGCTTTACCCCACACTGTACCTGACTGTCCACCTGCCTCCAGGCTCTGGATTTCTCCCTGCTCGGGTTCTCTGGCCTCTGCCAGTGCTCACCCACCCCATGCAGCCTCAGCTCTCACCTGCATGCCCACCACCCCTGTTGCCATGCAGTCCCCAAAGCACTAGCTCAATCAACGACAGTACATGGACCCCATCTCATACTTACATGCCATTTCCAAAGTAGAATTCCCCGGGAACCAGGGGTTTTGAATGTCTTCCTCCTTCTCACTGTACTTCCCCACCCCTTCTTCACCTTTTCTGAGAGCATCTCACTTTCACTCACTAAGACTTAGGAACAAAGTTTATCAAAATCTGGGGTTTTTTCACTTAATAATTTCCCAAGGCCCTGAGGAGCCACTTACAATAAAAGACTCGGGGGGAAAAAGTGAGGCCTGGGGTTTGCAAATGACCGAGGGGTGATGTTTACATTACTAATTCCTTGTTCCTTTGCAGGCTGAGAATTTGAGCACTTTTTGATTTCAGAACTGGAAAGTCAGGCAGCTATTGTGCCTCAGATTGTGCCTCTGTCTCCAGGCAAGAAATAAGCTCTGGAGGGAATCTAACAGATGCCACCCCCAGACTAGTAGCAGAGGAGGGACTCTGGCCACCACTCCCCCTACCCAATTCTCCAACCAGGGCAACAGCCAGTGCCGCTATGTAATGTTGTAGGCAAGGAGAAAGCACATTGTTCTTTGGGAAGACTCTGCAAATGGCCTAGTTGTTATGTCGAGAGAATAGGAAGGGAGGAAGCAATGTTTTGCTCTCAAATTGTGTGTGTGCATGTGCGTGTGTGTGTGTGTTTGGGTCAGGGAACTGAAAGACCCTCACAGAGGAAAACCTCTATAAGTAGCTGTTTAAGTTCCAGCCCACCCACACTCATTTCTTGGGAAACTCAGCAAATGAGACTGTCTGTGGTTCCAAAGACACTCAGTATGCTCTCCTTGGTTGGAAAGCTGCCTTTGAGGTGTGAGTATTTACTTGGGCAGGTTGAAAATGACCAGAGAGAGGCCAGGAAGCCTGGAAATCTTGGTGCCTCACACAGTATCTGACACAATATAGGCACTCATTAAATATTGAGTGAATGAATCCCACTGTAGACATGGTGACTATTCTTGGAGAGTGACTGTCAATCCCACTTCCCCAGGATCCCTGGGATTTCAGACATTCTCAGCTGAACTTTGACTAGACAACTTTCTGGAAATAGGTCCCAGAGCGGCTGAATCATGCAGTGAAACTTATTACTACACCTCCCCCCTTCCCCCCCACCACCCAACACAGCTAGCCCTCCCCTGTGGCTTGCAGTGTCTCCCAATGTAGAGCAAAGTAGAGCAAGGTCAGGGAAGGGCTGGGCAGATGTCAGTAGCTCCAGAGCCCAGCTAGAGTTGGAAATGGGGCACCAAACACACAAGGACCTGTGCCAACTCTCCCAACCTTCTGATGGTCTTCAGTGTGAAAAGCCCCAGCCCACTTCACTGCCCCCACCCCCATGCAAGTACTCCAGGGACTTATGTGCTAGGGAGACCCTGTGGGCCAAACCTGAGCTCTGTGTTTGGTAATAAGAAGATCCCAGCTAGCTTCCTCTGACTAACCCCTAGCCCTGTTCTAGGTTCTGTCTTGGAAAAAAGGAAACTACCATTTGTAGGGCCCCCCATGATCTAACACCGAGCCCCATTCCTTACAGGTGCCACCTCTACAGGTGGGGAAACAGACACCAGTGGGTAAGTAATCTATCCACAGTGACACACATCTCATAAACTGAGGTGCCAGGATTGGAACCAAGTTCTGCCCAGAAGCTCCAAACCCAAGGCTACTCAACGCCGCACCCCCTGGCCTGGGGGCAACTCTCCCACTGCCCCTGTCTGCTACTTCAGTCCATTTCTCCCCACTATCCTAGTCAGGAATTTCTAGGTGTCTACATGGGTCCCAGATGAGACACAAGGACCCCAGGACAGCAGGTCCCAACACATGAACATCACACGCACATGCGCAGATGTTAGGCCAGGGGCACAGGACTGGCTTTGCTTCTCCAGGGAGCTAGGGACCTGCTCTCTCTGTGGCCTTCTTCCTTTCCTTTGATTCCCTTTCCTTCCAGAAGCCTCATGTCAATAGGGAGAGTGGAATGTGGGGGCAGGGATGGCTGGTACAGAGGCACAGAAGAAAAGCAGTTTTACAGGAAAACAGGGGAGGCTTGACAAAGCACCAGCACTGGCCGTGGTGTGGTAACAAGTTGTTAGGAAACGTGCTTCTCACAATGAGCCCACGACACCTGAGCAGACGAGAAACGTGGTTGGATGTGTGAGCAGCTGGGAGGCTGGGGCTGGCAGAGTGACGGAAACAGGTGGTCCTTTCACAAGCTCCCAGGCCATCAGCCCGTGACACTGCAGCTGTCCTAGAAACGGGCCTAGGTGGGCAGAGGGAGCAGCACAGCAGGCGGGGGTATGGGATGTTTTGCAGAGAAAGAATGAGCTCCCCCTAAAAGGCCCCCACATCTGAGCAGGGAGACACACGCGGTGAGCTGTGTGACTGAGGCTGGTTGAGCCACTCCTTCTCCAGCAGCCGCCTGGCTGTGCAGCTCCAAATGCGGCCACAAATCTCCAGGCCTCCCAAACCCCTCGACTGCGGTAACAATAGTGCTGACAATCGCTAACATGATTGAGCATTTCCTCTCTGCTCACAGTTTATTGGTTATTATAGTCTTCATCTTATTTAATCCTCACACACTAATGTCTGAAGAAGGTACTCTGTCAATTTACAGATGGGGAAACTGAGGCATGGAGAGGTAAATGGAGGAAGGAACAGAAGCACAGTGCCCTGATTTAATACTGGATCATCTGACGGCAGTGTCCATGCAGTTAGGTACTCACGCTGTAGACGGCCCCCATCCCCCACCTCCAAGAGTTGCAGTAAGACAGTTCTTTCCTTCCCTGAGTTCGGAAATGCTCACATCCCCAGCTCCAAGAGGATGCAAGACATGAGTGGTTTAGCTTCTCTTACAGTTCTATCTAGCCTTCGTTTCTTGGGAGGTGTCAGAGGGAGCAGAGGAAAAGGACTTTCAGCTTCTTAGACATAATTTAAAGAGGGCCAGCTTTGGGGCCACTCTCTTTATCTAGAATGCACCTCCGCTCTAACAATGGGACTTGCACTTATCCAGCGACTGCCAAGTCCTAGCCTGGGGTTTGGGATTTCATACATATGAGCTCATCTAATAGTCACTGCAAACCTACCAGGGAGGCTTGGCCACACTGGCTGCTCCTCTTCGTGTCCTCTCGGTCCCTCGGCTCTCTTCCCTGCTCGTGCTACGGCCTCTACCAAAGCCAGTTGTTATCACTTCAACCATATCTATATGCAAAAGACACCCCAAACCTATCTCTCTGGCCTCTACTAGAGCTCTAGACCCCTGTTTCCACCTGAATACTAAGTGTCTTCAGACGTAACTTGTCCAAAATTAACTTAGTGTCTTGTACACACCACCACAGTTGACTAGATTAGCAGCATTAATTAATGGCTTTCGTGCATCTGTTCAGTTGCTTTTGAAAGAAGTCGCAATCATCGTCCATGGTCCCTCACTTGCCTCCCTCCTGTTTCCAATCAGCCTCCAAGTCCTCTCTCATCTGATCTCTGGAATCTTCTCATCCATACAACCGTTGTTCTCGCCCTCTCACATCCTGACCCATCTTCTCCATCTCACCCATCCTACCTACTCTGGTGTCAGATATGGATAAACCACATCACCCCTCTCTGTCAAAGCCTCCAGCATCTCCCACCTCACCTAGGGTTATATTGAAAGTCCTTGTCAGGACATTCCAGTTCCTCCGCAGTCTGGTTCTCTTCAGTTGCTCCCACCTCTCTCCCAGCTGCTCTCCAGCCTCTTGTCTAATTGCACTCAACCATCTTCCCCTAAAATACTCCCCGCTGTCAGCCCATTCAGTCCTTGTCAGGACATTCCAGTTCCTCCGCAGTCTGGTTCTCTTCAGTTGCTCCCACCTCTCTCCCAGCTGCTCTCCAACCTCTTGTCTAATTGCACTCAACCATCTTCCCCTAAAATACTCCCCGCTGTCAGCCCATTCACTTTTGCATACATTGTTTCCACTACCTGGAATGACCTTCCCCTTCTGTCCAATAAACTCCTATTTATCTGGCAAGACCCAACTCAAAATTCATCTCTCTGAATATTCTTCTTAAAAGATGCATGCTGGAATGTTTAAAAGTGAATATCATGACATTTCTCTCTTCCTTTCAAATGCTTCAGCTGAATGTCTACATATATGTACATAAATCTATATCCTTCTTATCTATATATCATGAGCAATAAAGCCAATATGACAAATGCTAAAATCATTGAATCTAGGTGGTAGTCATTAGTCATTGTACCATCTTTCAATTATTCTGTATAATTGAAAATTTATATAATAAAAAGTTGGCGGAAAGACTTTAAAGGCTTCCTCATTGCCCCCTTACCATGTGAATTACCTCTTTCTCTGTTTCCCTAATATTGTATATTTGCCAAAAACTTTATGATATTTTGTTGTAATTATATGCTTAGAAACTTTCTCCATAGACTGGGCAGAAGCGCCGTCGCTGCACACAATAGGGGCTCAATAAGTGTTTTCATAAATGAAGGCTGCACTTGAGAAGCAATAAGCCACAGGAATAGGAAGTCACCAGTACACCAGCCCATCCCCCATGCACATCCTCCATAGCATGGATGCTCACGAGCACGGGAAAGGTGCTGCGGCGTGGAGGAAAGATCATAAATGGCTATTTACTGAATGACAGAACATAGATTGAAACACAGAAGATCTAGCCTCTGTGACTGGTTTTATGATTAGCTGTGGAACCATGTGCCATCGCTGACTTCTCTGAGCCTGTTTTCTCACTTGCAAACGGGGAATAATGATGTCTGGCTTACCCAACAAATGGGGGAAAGGGTTTGAAAGTACTCTGAGAAGTCTAGCATGTTTTGCAAATAGTGTGGACCCATTCTTATTTTTGTAATGAAAATGAGCAAGACTTTGCCCTGACCCGTGAAGAATTCTGAGTCTCTTAGTGTTGGGGGAGGAGCGGGGGAGGGGGGCAATGCGTCTCTTCCACAGAAAATGGGAATTTCCACCCCGCTGGAAGTAATGCGGCCATGGCTCTGGCCTCATTGTCTCCCGTCCTGCCCCCCACCCCCCTTTCCTCTGACCAACTGACAACTGCTGGGAAACAGACAGGGCTGGGAGTCTTAAAATAGAGCAGCAAATATCTGAGGCTCACAGCCCCCGGCTCAGCTGCACAGTCCACACATGCTGAGGGCTGGTCACGTGGCCCCTGGCCCTCTGCTCTGCTCTGCTCCAGAAGAGCCAGGGCCACGGAAAAGGAATGCCTGCCTTCCAGACTTCCAGAGAAAAGCAGTCATCCAGAAATGCGGTGTTTTGGTTGGCAGCCCCTCTCCAGCCCTGACTGGGTGAGATATGCTTTGTTCTTTTGTTTTCTTTTCCTGACAAATTACATTTTTATTTTATTTTCAGAAGATACAATTTCTCTGCTCTTTTTTGTTGTCAAGTTTCCTGGGTGTGGGGGGGTTATGAATATTCATGAGATATAAAGCTGATTGTCACCCCTCGTGCCCAAGATGTGAAGGCCAAATCCATACTGGCAGCATGCCCATTACCACAAGTTGCA
>NW_007729372.1:107199-108244 GCF_000696425.1 Galeopterus variegatus | reverse complement strand
AGAGGGGGCAGGGAGGGGGTTCTCTATGACTTGATGTTTCAGAGACTCAACTTCCCAGGCCCTGAGGGCCAGGTTTGGGATGCTTATGTAACAAAACGTGGGCTACATAAAGTGGTTGAAGTGGAAAGCCACCTTGAAGACTGGACCGTTAGTTCTGTGACCCAACAGACCCAAAATTCCAATCTGGCAAACCTTCAGCCTGACCCTCGGGGAAGGGTCACTTCCAGAGAGTGGGAGTTGAGGTGATGGGACAAAGATCTCAAAATCTTCAAAAACAACTATTCTCATCTGAATTTCTCCAAAGTCCACTCACTCAAACTCTCTGTGCCAAGCGCTGTTCACATATATTAGCTCATTTAATTTGCACATCTGTGTATAAGAACTGTTATTTTCCCTACTTTACTGATGAGGAAGCTGAGACACACCGAGGTGCACAATCTCACAGTGGCAGAGCCCTGTTCACAGCCTGGCTCCAGCATCTGTGGGATTAACCACTACACTGTGCCAAGTGGCTTACGGGCACCTGGCAGTGGAGCAGCATGGTGAGGACAGCAGGTGAGGTCCCTCGGTTGGTTCACATTCTGGAAGGGAAGACAGGTAATGAAGAAGTTTCAAATTGGTAACATAATTACCAACAGCAACTGGTGATTAATGCCACAAAGGAAAAGAGAGTAAAAGGGAGAACTACTTTAAGTAAGATGGTTTGGGAAGGGTCCTGGGTCCTTATTCTGTTCATAAGGATGGAAGTGGACTTTCTCTAACTTTTCTCTAAAAACAAAAAAAATTATTGTAAAGAGTTTGGGGTAGCCAACAGAGTTTTTAGGAAGTCTCAGAATACAGACAAGAACAAAGAGAGCCTGGCAGCCAAAAATCCCTCCACAAAACCCCTTTGATGAGGTCCCAACAGGATCTATGGCTGAAAGCTAGACACCTCTGCCTACTCCACACCCAGCGACAGAACTCCCCAGACGCCACTGTCTGCCGCCCCCAGAAACCGGATGTGGCAGCCACCGCTGACCCAAAAGTGGATTCTCCACCACCTCAT
>NW_007729372.1:103777-106636 GCF_000696425.1 Galeopterus variegatus | reverse complement strand
CTAATTATCAGCACAGAAGTGATCCTGCTTGCAAATCCCAGCCATGACGTGTGGAGGAAGAGAACAGTCAGCTCCACCTGGATTTACAACCACAGATTTTATAGTCCCTTACCCTGCCAACCCCCTACATCCCTCCTGATATCCAGACCACAGCAGCTGTCCCAGCCTCCCAGGGAGATGAGCTCTATGAGGCCATTTGGTTCCTTCTTTGTCAAAGGCAGACCCCTGCACCCCACTGACCCATAAAGTCCCTCTGGAGTTCTACAGTTCTGGGTTTACACTGCTATAGGCAGGGCTCACTTCACACAAAATACATATGGCCCCCAAAGCTGCATGTGAGTTGCACGTTTGTGAATCAATTCTATACTCATTGGCTTACACCATCATTTTAGAAATCATTGTTAATCTCTAACTGCTCTCCAGCTCAGAGTTTCATTGTCCCCTCCCTTTCCTACTTTTCCTGGCAAGCAAAGATCTATAGGCCAATATTTAAATGTAACAGGGTAACGCACCGCTAATGGACTCCCAGGGGAATCATTTTATAAGTGAAAAAAATTGCTGCTTGATAAGAAAGTTCATCCCTAAAAATATCTGTATTCTGAATTGGATTTTTTTTCTTTTCAGTATTTATTAATCAGGTTGCACATATATACTTATTGGTCTGGTAATAAATCAGTACTTTAAGATAGGTAATTTGCTCAAAGAAAATGGAGAGAGGAGGAGAGAGGCAGTAAGAATAAATACAGATTTCTGGGTCTTTCTGTTACTGGTCAATTGTGGGCTACCCAGCCAACCTTTCCAGACTCAGTTTCTCTCTCTGCATTATGGAGCATAGAATCTTTTGTATATTTTATGAGGCTGCCATGAGATTTTAATTGAGGCTTTCTTTCTGTTTTGAGAGCCCCTCTGAGATAAGCACAAGACATGATTAGAATGCAGTCTGCATGCATCTGTGAAGAGAGCAGCATCCCACCTCTGGGTATGATGGAGAAGTTGCTGCCACTGCTTGCTAAATGCCCTGCCCTGGGCCAGGTTTCTATTTTCCCAAAGTGTCAGTGCCTGAGCCATTCCTAGCAAGGAGGGTTGACATTACATCATTCACACTCTTCCCCACGGCCTGAACAACAAGACAAGGAAAATGGCTATTAGGTTGAAGGCTGTCTCTGGCTGCTGCTGGAAATCTACACAGAAGTGTTTCCCCTGGCAGCAGACAGTTGTTGTGTTAGATGTGAATCAAACATGCAAACCTCGGGAGACTTGCCTTTCTCTTCTCTGAGACACAACTTTGCAGAATTGCTGAAAATACGGTGACACACTGCCTCAGCACTCGGGCTCTAGGGGAGATGCCGGAGGAGAGGAAGGGCTGTTTCTCTCCAGTCCATAGGAGAGTGTCCAGTTCTTGTCACCGTCCTCCTGTGTGCCTCCCTGTTCTGACTCCATCTGTCTTTTCCACCCTGCCTTTATGAAACTATCAGACACCTACCCCAGACACCTGTTTGGGACTGTGATTACATGTCCAGAGGCAACGGGCCCTTCCTGGGGACCCCTGGACAGGGATTTGGCAAGGAGTGAGCTTTTCCCTCCATCTCTCCACATCTCACCTGTGATTACTTGAGTATACATGCGTGCACACGTGTGTGATTCCTAAACTGAAGGATTGAAATTCTTCCCAGAGATACCAGCAGTTTCAGCTGCATTTATTTGACTTTCCTGCTGGAGGGTTGGGGATTCCCTGATGATGTGTGGCTGTGATGATGAAGGGTAGAAAGATTCTTCAGCCTCCTCTGATGATAGATGCAGACTAGATCCAGAATGTAGAGGCAGAGGGCAGGCAGGGAGACTACAGAAGCCTATCCAGAACTCCTGCATTTGGGGTCTAGGAATTTATTTTATGTCATTATTATTTGAAACACTTAGCATTAGTTCATATGCAAATGTGCACATGCTAGTTATGAATCCCAGTCCACAAACTAATATTTTCTTTATTTCCTATTGCTTAACTTAATTTCTCAAGCAGAGCACTCATTCTGCAGACTGCCAGAGAGGCAAAAAGCAAAACAAAACAAAAAATCAGACCTTCCCAAGGTTCCTGTCCATGAGTGGCACCAGCCTTTATACAATACTAAGGCAGTAGTAGTGGGCATAAGTGACCCTCTAGTTTGGGGCCTTCTGTTCACTCAGGTTTCTGCTGAGACAGCCAATTCCTATCTACAGGTCCTTCAGGTCCAGCAGCTCTCTGCTGCCTTGTTACTTCTCTTCATCAATAGGAACATTTTGCAGCACAGACTACTTGCCCTCCCAGCTATTACTCTCTGGGGCCTTGCTGACTCCCCAGAAACACCCTTGTTAAAACAGGTCCCAGGCCCTTCTGCTTTGATAACCCAGAAGTTCATTCCTTCCTGCCCTAGCCCCAGGGGAAATTCTTTCCAATGGAAAGGCCAAACCATGCCAGGGAAGACTTACAGATGCTGACATTTGGGGTTCCCCATGGAAAAAACCACTGAGTTGCTCTAAAGGTCCGGCTCATACACATAGAGCTCCCAGTGACATTTTTAGTGCCTTGCTCTCAAATATGCATGAACAGCCGAGGATCACCAGACCTTAGAACAAACCCTCAAATATAAAAGAAAGAAACTAAAACAAATAATAAAAAGGAACCCACAAGAAAGAGAAACAAAGCAGGGAATAGAATAAAAGTTAAATGAACTAAAACAAAACAAAACCCATCATTAAAATTCTCAGAGAAATAGAAGAAAATATTGCATCCATGAAACAAGGACAGAATTTTGTTTTCTAAGGAACAATCAGAGAAAAATTACAAGGTCTTGGATATTAAAAATATGATAGCAAAAAAAAAAA
>NW_007729372.1:102561-103364 GCF_000696425.1 Galeopterus variegatus | reverse complement strand
GAACAATCAGAGAAAAATTACAAGGTCTTGGATATTAAAAATATGATAGCAAAAAAAAAAATTCAACAGAAGGGTTTAGAGACAATGTTGAGGAAATATTCCACAAGGTAGGGGGGGATAAAAACATTTTAATAAAAAGCACAATAGGAAAGAATAAAGAAAATTAGAGGATAAAGCCAAGACTTTTTTCTAACTAGTAGGAATGTCATAAAGAAGACAGAGAAAACGGTGGGGAGGAAATCATCAAAGAACTAATATAAGAAAATCATCCCCAGAATGTCAGTCTCCAAACTGACAAGGCCTACCAAGGGCTCATATTGAATGTAAAGAGCCCCATATCATCATAAATTCAGAACCCTGGGATACAAAGGAGATCCTAAAAGCTTAAAGACCAGGGAGATGGGGGTGGGCAGTGGGGAACAGACCAGAAACAATGAACAGGAACTAGAATGACATCAGTCTTCTAAATAGCAACACTAAAAATAGAAGACAACATGTAACAGCACCTCCAAAGTTCTAAGTGAAACTTATTTTCAACCTGGAATTCTATATCACGCAGTTCAAGAGTGAGCAGAGAATGAAGACTTTCAGTCAGAAAAGCCTCAAAAAATTATCTCCCATGCATCTTTTCTTAGAAAATATGTTCTGTTGAAGTAAGGCCATAAAGCGAGACAGAGGATGGAGAGGAAGACAGGAATCAGGAGACAAGAAAGAATCAGCAAAGGAAAGGGCAGGACCACAGCTGACCTGGAGAGCAATCAACCTTGAATAAGTAGTCAGAGGGCTCAGGAGAGATGTCTCAG
>NW_007729372.1:97014-101858 GCF_000696425.1 Galeopterus variegatus | reverse complement strand
CTGACCTGGAGAGCAATCAACCTTGAATAAGTAGTCAGAGGGCTCAGGAGAGATGTCTCAGGGGAAACATGATTGGACAGGCTTGACAATGTGGGAATGTCATTGAGCAGTGTTTCACAGAGCTGCGGGAGCATGTGGGAGGACTTAGTCAGGTGTTCACAAAAAACTAAACAAATGAAAATCAGAGGCAATTATTAACTCCAGGAAAAACAAACAAAAAAATTATGCAAGAATGGATATGTAATTAAAATATATTACCTTGCTTAATAGTAAATAATGTTTATACAATCAGGATAACAAAAGCTTAGTTATCCAAAAATTGGGGAAGCCAGGGGCTAGAAGACGAAAAGAGGGCAATATACATGAGCTAAAAATCCTCATTACCCTATAGGAAGTCTATAACTCATGTCTAAAGTTGATGAATCAAGAGAGAGCTGCACACTCTGTGAGTTAGAAATATAGGAAAAATACCAGATGAATAACTGAACTCAGAGATGAAAGTGGTTTTCTCTGGGGAAAGGGTGGTAGGGCAGATGGCAGGAGAATAAGAGACAGGTAATTTTTTATTATGCTTTTTCTAGATATATAACTTAAAGCAAATTGCCCAGAAATACTTTGATTTAAAATAAAAGTGTATTAAGTAAATGTTAAAAATGAGCTCTACTGGTCGTGTATGTGAAACAGACACGTAAGCAGATCAGTGAAGGAAAAAGTTACAGGTACTATATGCACAGGTAAAGTGTGGTCATACAAGAAAGTAGCCAATTCCACCTAAGGAAGAAGGGCCAAGTATTTCCTGAGTCCTACTTCCCCTTCTTATTCAGGGACACTGCTGCCAGTGTGCATACACAGATGTAACTCCCTTGGAAAAACCTTAGGAGCATGATTGAAACTCACCAAAGATTGATGGAGATGTGATATAGTTTATTGCTCAGGAGCCTGGACCTGAGTGCTAGTTGGCCTGGGTCTGAATCCTGGCTCTGCCACTTACTAGCTATGTGATTTTGGACAAGTTGCATACCTCCTCAGTCTCCTCACATGTTCCTACCTCTTAGGGTTATTTCAAGGGTTAAGGACCCAGAACAATTCCTGGTACCTGTAAACATTATGTTCTCTCAACAGACACTTGGTGAGTCCACTGAGTGCAGGCACTGGGTAAGCACTGGGGAGGTGCAAACAGCTCTAAGCCTGTCCCTGCCCTCCAGGAGCTCAAGAAGGGGTAGGGAGTGGATAGAAAAAACATCTGTAAGTTAGCATACTACCAGCAATAGTGTCCAAGTGGATGGCTGCAGAATAAGGCAGGACCAGTTTCCTCAAAGCAGGGGCTATCAGTGTGCTCCATGAGAGGGTCTGGGAGACGTGTGTTGGATTGTGGCCCCAGTATCCCTCTCTGTAGGACTTGGCCCTTCCCCTCCTGCATGCACCTGGGTGCAGCTGCATTCTGATAATGTGACCTTGCCTCCTCAATCAGAGTGAGCACCTCCAAATCAAGCTGGGCCAATCAGTCCCTTACCTGGGAATTTTGGACCCAATACTAAGAGATAGAATGGTCTCTTTCTCAATGTCTTTGTGTTAGGACTGATATGTAAACCTGAAAGCTATTAGCCATTTCTTGCCATGTTTACTGGGAAATAGAGAAAAACAGACTTCAAGAAGAGAAAAAGATAGAGTAGGTACACAGAGAGAAACTGAAGAGAGGAGAAACAGGGCTTCTGGGTTCNGGTGCGACACTGAGGGTTGCGATCCGTTGCCAGACACGAAAAAAGACAAAAAAAAAAAAGAGAGAGAGCTGCACACTCTGTGAGTTAGAAATATAGGAAAAATACCAGATGAATAACCGAACTCGGGCCGGCCCGGTGGCGCACTGCTACAGTGCGCCGCTTGAGAGCGCGGCAGCGTTCCCGCCGAGGGTTCGGATCCCACATACAAACCGGTTCCCGCTCACCGGCTGAGCGAGTTGCGGGCGCGACACCGAGGGTTGCGATCCCGTTGCCGGTCCGGTCCGGTACGGGCGCAACACTGAGGGTTGCGATCCGTTGCCAGACACGGAAAAAGACAAAAAGGAGAAAAAAATAATAATAACTGAACTCAGAGATGAAAGTGGTTTTCTCTGGGGAAAGGGTGGTAGGGCAGATGGCAGGAGAATAAGAGACAGGTAATTTTTTATTATGCTTTTTCTAGATATATAACTTAAAGCAAATTGCCCAGAAAAACTTTGATTTAAAATAAAAGTGTATTAAGTAAATGTTAAAAATGAGCTCTACTGGTCGTGTATGTGAAACAGACATGTAAGCAGATCAGTGAAGGAAAAAGTTACAGGTACTATATGCACAGGTAAAGTGTGGTCATACAAGAAAGTAGCCAATTCCACCTAAGGAAGAAGGGCCAAGTATTTCCTGAGTCCTACTTCCCCTTCGTATTCAGGGACACTGCTGCCAGTGTGCATACACAAATGTAACTCCCTTGGAAAAACCTTAGGAGCATGATTGAAACTCACCAAAGATTGCTGGAGATGTGATATAGTTTATTGCTCAGGAGCCTGGACCTGAGTGCTAGTTGGCCTGGGTCTGAATCCTGGCTCTGCCACTTACTAGCTATGTGATTTTGGACAAGTTGCATACCTCCTCAGTCTCCTCACATGTTCCTACCTCTTAGGGTTATTTCAAGGGTTAAGGACCCAGAACAATTCCTGGTACCTGTAAACATTATGTTCTCTCAGCAGACACTTGTTGAGTCCACTGAGTGCAGGTACTGGGTAAGCACTGGGGAGGTGCAAACAGCTCTAAGCCTGTCCCTGCCCTCCAGGAGCTCAAGAAGGGGTAGGGAGTGGATAGAAAACACATCTGTAAGTTAGCATACTACCAGCAATAGTGTCCAAGTGGATAGCTGCAGAATAAGGCAGGACCAGTTTCCTCAAAGCAGGGGCTATCAGTGTGCTCCATGAGAGGGTCTGGGAGACATGTGTTGGATTGTGACCCCAGTATCCCTCTCTGTAGGACTTTGCCCTTCCCCTCCTGCATGCACCTGGGTGCAGCTGCATTCTGATAATGTGACCTTGCCTCCTCAATCAGAGTGAGCACCTCCAAATCAAGCTGGACCAATCAGTCCCTTACCTGGGAATTTTGGACCCAATACTAAGAGATAGAATGGTCTCCTTCTCAATGTCTTTGTGTTAGGACTGATATGTAAACCTGAAAGCTATTAGCCATTTCTTGCCATGTTTACTAGGAAATAGAGAAAAACAGACTTCAAGAAGAGGAAAAGATAGAGTAGGTACACAGAGAGAAACTGAAGAGAGGAGAAACAGGGCTTCTGGGTTCTTTAGGGCTCTGCTCACCGTTTCTGATCCCAGCTGCGCTGCATCACTGTCCATATTCCATAGGCTATTCCCGTATTCTGGCCAAAACCCTCTTTTATTAATGCTGGCTTCAGTTGAATTTCTGGGCAAACCAAAATTTCTATAATAATAGAGGGGGCCTCCCCCACTTCTTGATCCTGTACAGGAAGCAGAAGAAAAGAAGATCTATCCATAGTCTCTGGTCTGGTGGGACATTTAGTAAGTCTAAGCCTGTAAAAACCCAAAGGAGTCCCTATGGTTGCATCAAACTGCATTCTGGCCCTGGGCCCAGGACAGAGCCGCTTCAGCTTCCTGGAGATGGACTTGGACTGTAGGGTAGGCGAAAGGATGGACTGAACAGGCTGAGATCCTGGGCTATAAGGGACAGGTGAGGGCTTCTATGGCTGGGGCTCACTTAAGCTTGAAGTGCAGACGCTGTGGGGAGAGGGCAGGAGAGGAAAGTGGAGAGGACCAATAGCCATGGCAATGGGAAGGTCTTCCTTTGCCACTGAGATGCAGGTGAACTAGAGAGGCAGGTAGCCAAGCAAGGTGCAGGGACAGGCCAAGCAAGTGGTCCATCCATTAACTGTGTCCTTTCCTGCCCATTGTATGCAGGGCAGCAAATTTTAGGCAAGGGAATGAAAGACTCGCTTTTCAGGGACCTAGCTATAAAGGTGGTCATGCAGTTATGGGGTGTTTCCACTGTGCTGCCTTTGCTAGTTGTGGCTGAGGGGGTCTCCGATCAGCAGGTGAAAGCCCATTCAAGGCTACAATTCAAATACTCCAAAGAGGCAAACACCAGAGACCAGGGCTGGTGGGGAACATGAGAAGGCTTCATGGAGGAAGTGGACCTTGAAGGAAGGATAGAATTTAGACATTCAAAAGGCAAGATTTGCAACATTTAGTAGTGAGATATGATTCCTCTTTGTAGGTCTGCCTCTCATAGACCAAACACAGCTGATGCTCAAAATGTTTTGCTTAATTGAATTGGAGTCCAGGTATAGAGAATAATATAAAGGTGTATGTGCAGGAGCCACAAGTGTCGTGGTAGGTAATATCCTATTACCACTTATTGGTAATAGGAGGCACAAAAGGAATCAATGAGCAGAAGATACACTGAAAAAGACAGTTGAGGCCAGAGCTGTAATGTAGGGGTGGCTGATGAGTCCTTGAGCTCTCTGAGGACAGGGGCCATCACATTTATCCTAGCCCGTCTTGTGATGGGTTCAGGACCTACTGCAGAGTAGGTGCACAGAAAATATTTAAGTAGGTGAAAAAGCATAAAAGTTATCCCATTGAAAAATTCACCACTTGGTTCTATTAAATCAAATGTCCCTTAGTCCATTCAATTTAGGACTCAATGCACAGAAGTCATTTTGCACACGACTATTAGAATGAAGCTAAATGCTTTGGTGTGTGGGCCTGGGTTTGAATCCCATATGACCGGGGGGGGACACTTCTTATCAATTCCTGTGTTTTCATGTGAAGGGACTGTCCTAAAGTTACA
>NW_007729372.1:96333-96786 GCF_000696425.1 Galeopterus variegatus | reverse complement strand
GGGGGGGACACTTCTTATCAATTCCTGTGTTTTCATGTGAAGGGACTGTCCTAAAGTTACATTTGTGGCCTCTCTTTCCCAAGGCAGCTTTACCCATGGAAGTAGCCACTCGCTGGTTGGTGAGTTCAGAAAAAGGAACTGGATGTGCCCACTTCTCATCAGGAGTGGCCTGTCCCCAGGAAGCCCACGATCCCTACCTATGGTAAGTTTAGTGGGGCCGAGAGGAAGCCTGCACTTGCAGAGTGAAGTTCAATTCAGGAGACCCTACAGCAGACCCATTGGCAGCGTTTGGCTCTCAGGTTTTATCAGTAGTACAGCTGATGTTTTCATCATCGGATGTCTGACTCCTATGTCAAAGGGTTCAGAACTCAGGAAGTGGGTGGGAAAAAGAGGTGCCAGTTATTGGCTCCCTCATACCCCAACTATTACTGGCTTGAGAATTTCCTTACCAGT
>NW_007729372.1:92098-95075 GCF_000696425.1 Galeopterus variegatus | reverse complement strand
GATCTTGGAACTAAGAGACCAGGGCCATTGTTCTGGTTAGACAGCAACACATTGTGTGACCTTGGTCATGTAACCTTTCTGTGCCTCAGTTTACCTTATCAGAGAATAATAGTACCTGCACAGCCCCACAGATGCATGTTTGGTGGAAATGCTGCATAAGGTATAATACTAGAAAATGTGTAATACACATGCATGTGTAAGTAGCTAGATGATATTTGACGATATGATCCTGTTTAGGTTTTTTTCCTACTTAAAATTTCCTCTTTCCCTTTTTCCATTCAAGCAAATAACTGACAAAATGCCTTATTCAGTCAGAGAAGTATTACACAGACTGGGAAAACAGAAGTAGCCTGAAGATCTTCCTAGCTTCAGATCTCCCAGTCCCTAAGCCTTCAAAAGGGTTCAGGTTTGCAGAATGGTACAAGCAGAAGGGGTCTGTGGGTTCATACACATGGGGTCTTAGGGGAGGAGAGGGCAGAGGGCAGTGAACTGTTCTCAGCAGGCTCTCAGACAGCCCTGCTCCAACCTCCCTCTCGCCCACTTTCCTGCAGATTCCTCCAGTACCTGAGCCTCGCTGGGATTCTTCAGGCAGGTGAACTTGCCTCTTGTCAATCAACCAACCCCCCCTCCCTTCACGACTCACCCTCTGGGCTCAGGTTTGGCTTCCTCCATTCTGGTAAGTCATCTGTCATCCTCTGTCTGCTTTCTGTCTCTGTGTAACACTGTGGGTTACAGATGTTATCTAGTTTCATTGAACTAAAGTTGATTTTGCTGTTTCTTGCTCTGCTGGTTGTTAGTTGTGTTTTGGGTGATTTTTGATTTTGGGTTTTATTTTTTTTGGTGGCTGGCTGGCACAGGGATCAAACCCTGGACCTTGGTGTTATCAGCACCATGTTCTAACCAACTGAACTAACTGGCCAGCCTCGTGAGTTGTTTTTAAGAGAAGAAGGGTACAGAAAGGTCTCGACTCTTCTTGAAATTGGAAACTAATGATTACTTTGCCTAACATATTTTATTAGACTTTAATTTTTATAGCAGTTTTAGGTTCACAGCATAACTGAGCAGAAGGTACAGAGATGTCCCATATACTCCCTGCCCCCACACAGGCACAGCCTCCCCACTAACATCCCCCCCAGAGTGGTACATTTGTTTCAACTGATGAACCTACACTGACACGTCATCATCACCCAGAGTCATCGTTAACATTTCGGCTCCCTCTTGACCTTGAACAGCCTTTGGGTTTGGACACTGTTTCAGGTAGCTAACACTATACAGAGCACTTCCAGGGCCCTGAGAACCCTGTTCATCCCTCCCTCCCCCCAAACCCTGGAAACCACTGATCTTTTTACTGTCTCCATAGTTTTGTCCTTCTGGAAAGCCACTGCCTAACATTTTGTATTGAGATATAATTTACATACAGCAAAATGCTCAGATCTTAACAGTTTTAGTTCAAGGAGCTCTGACAAAGCATTCACCCCTGTAACCACATCACTATTAACACATGGAACATTCCCAACACCCAGATAGTTCCTTTGTACCCCTCCCCAGTTTCCTGCTGCCATTTCACCTCACCCCACCCCCAGCCACGTATCTACTTTTCTAATTTTATTTTTAACCATTGATTAGTTTGCCTGTTCTAGAATTTCACATAATGTAATTATACAGAACGTAGTCTTTCGAGTCTGACATATTTCTCTCGGCATGCTTTTGAGATTCATCAGTATTGGCACATATATCAGGAGCACGTTCCTTTTCATTGCCAAGTAGTATTCCATGGTATAAATATGCCATATTTTGCTTAGCTATTGTCCTCTTTATTTGGGTTGTTTCAAGTTTTTGCCTATTGTGGATAAAGCTGCTATGAACATTTGCATACATGTCTTTTTGCAGACATAGGTTTTCAGACCTGTGAGTGAAGTAGCTGGGCCGTAGAGAAAGCATGTATTTAGCAAGCTATTTTCTAAAGTGCTTTGTACCATTCTTCGTTCACTCCAGCACTATATAAGAATGTCAGTCGTGTCATAGCCCGGCCAACCCCCTTTTTTTTTTCCTTTTTGTCTCTTTTACTGACCAGTAACGGGATCGCAACCCTCAGTGTTGCACCCGCACGGCGCTCAGCCAGTGAGCGGGAACCGGTCTTCACATGGGATCCGAACCCTCAGCAGGAGCGCCGCCACACTCCCAAGCGGCGCACTCTCCAGTGCGCCACCAGGCCAGCCCGGCCAACCCTTTTTGTAATCAGGGTTTTCATTTTATACATTCTAGTAGGTTTATGGTAGAAACTCACTGTGGGTTTGGGCGTTATTTTTCCAAGCATTCTCTAGTCCCTGGAAGATCCTTATAGAACTCTGAACAGGGGTCTCTCAGCAGTCTTTCCGGCTGTCATTTATATTTTACAAGTGCTGCTGTTTGTGGGAGGGAGAGCACCATTAATGTGGGTTTGTGTATTTACCGAGGGCAGGAACTGCAGCCCACTGGGAGACTGCTCCTGGGCAAATAGAAATATTAATATGTCATTTGTGAGCTTAGAAAAGAGCCTTCAAGGCCACAAGTGAAGAATTACATAACCACTGACATCTATGGAAATCTAGCTGTATCCTCACGGTCTTAGTGCTGTAGATAAAAATAATTTGGAGGCAGAGAAGGGATAGGAGAAAAAGTTTTACAACTAAAGTAGGAAAATGCCTTGGGGATCCATGAAACTGGTAAGGACACAGGCTATTTCAGATTCTGGCACCAATATTGACAAAGCAAAATGCTGGCCAAGTGCTTGATTTGCGTTTCCCTAATGATTGACGGTATTCACCAGTTTTTTATTTGGTGTATTGGCCATTTATGTACAGTTTGTGTACATTCTTTTGTGAAGTGTCTATTCAAGTCTTTTGATAAATTTTTAAAATTGCTTTCTGTTTGTTTTGTATTGAGTTGCAGGAGTTCTTTACATATTCTGGATACAAGTCTATTGTCAGATATGTGA
>NW_007729372.1:72868-91098 GCF_000696425.1 Galeopterus variegatus | reverse complement strand
GTGTATTGGCCATTTATGTACAGTTTGTGTACATTCTTTTGTGAAGTGTCTATTCAAGTCTTTTGATAAATTTTTAAAATTGCTTTCTGTTTGTTTTGTATTGAGTTGCAGGAGTTCTTTACATATTCTGGATACAAGTCTATTGTCAGATATGTGAATTGCAAATATCTTCTCGCAATCTGGCTTCCCTATTTATTTTAACAGCGTCATTTGATAAGCAGACATTTTAAGTTTTGATATAGTCTCATTTATCAATTTTTTCCTTTTATGCTTAGTGCTTTTGTGTCCTAAGAAATCTTTGCCTGTTCCCAAGCAATGAAGGTATTCTGTTTTCTTCTAGAAGCTTTATGGATATGACTGTTTTTTGAACTGCCCTCTGAGAAACCCTCGAAGAGCCTCCAGAGGACATGGGTCAGCCACCAGCACCCTGACCTTCCTCCCCCTTCCCCACCTCCGCCTCAGTCAAAGCAGCTACCGCTTCATTTTACAGATTGGGGTTTTAACTAAAATTTCGTTTAACAAAAAATTCCCACTTTTTTTTTTTTTGGTCATTCCACTGAACTGTAAATTCCCTGAAGACAGGATCATGCATATATTATTCTCCTTTATACCCTCAACTGTGCACAGTGACTGGGCACATAGTGGACACTTAATACAATTTTTTTAATTGAAATAAATCAAACCAAATTTGGACCAGAAGAGGGGCACTATTTAATTTAGCCAAATCTTATATAAGACATATTCCTGGGCATCCCATCTGGGTCAGGCTCCAGAGAAGGGAGAAAGGCTCCCAGTGGGAGTGAGATCAGAGGCCTCTGCCTGCAGCAGGTTCCACAGGAAGCAGTAATAAAAGCATTGCCTTACACTTATGTAACTTTTACTATTTATAAAACATTTTCATATACCTTATCTCAGAAAAAAAAAGTGTGAAAAGGCCTTTTCCTACCCACAAAGACAAGCAAATACTCAGAGTTTCAAATATATTGGAGGGGAGGGCGAGGGGAGGGTGGGCCACATTTGCAATTAGGACAGAATTCTGCACCTCTGGAGAGGGGCACCCAAAGGTCCCTTTTAAAACCCTCCCTCCCCTGAAATTCTGACCGGTGCTCAAAATCTCACCAAGCTTTATCCCTTCAGGCTCAGGCTTTTATCTCAGTTAAATGCAAATACGGCTGGAGTGAGGCAAACATTAGTCACCCTCCATTTACCACGTGAGGTGGCCAGATTGGCTGTGTGGAAAGCTCAGTAATGGCGGGGACATTTCCAGCTGGGAAGCTGGGGGCCTCCAGGGCCGCCGTCTCCAGTCTGATAACTGTGGTCTGGTCAAAATCCGCAGACAGCACCCCACCTCTGAGTTAGACCGGCAGGGGTGACCGGGGGTACAGGACGCCCACATATCCCATTGGTGCTGCCCCCTCCACCAGTCACCTCCACACCCGCTCCTGGTTTCTGCACCCACATTTTCACTATCGATCTCTGGATAACCCCATCTGACCTGAGAAACTGTCACAAGTCTGTTTCTTCCCTAGAACAAGAATATTTGGGACATTCAATGGTTCCATACTCTGAAGTTTTTTTGGTTTTGTTTTTCTTTTAAGTTGTAAATAGCTCAGTACCATGCCTAGCACATAACGAGCGTTCAGTATAGCTCTGTTTTGAAAATAAGTAGCAGAGTTCCCCCCAGGCTTCCTGTCTGTCTCACAGACCTAGACTGAATCATGCTGCTGTGCTGAGCTAAGTCATTTTTTGAGGAAAAAGGAGGTAACTTTCTTGGGCCAAGCCTAACAGTTTTTAAAAGGCCCATGGGTTGTAAAATCACCAGTTCCCCCAAAACTTCCCCCCAACTTCCATCACCATTGGGGTTCTCTAGAATTGCTTTTCAGTGGCTTCTTTTCCCTCCCAGGCCTGCTCTGGTTGTCTCCTTCCCTTGGTTCCACCTGACACAAAGGCACCAGTGTACGCTCACTCTGTGTTAAGCATTGTATTGGTTGTGTGCGTGTGTGTGTGTTTAATATACATTCCAAGTTGCATTGTACAGATGAGGAAAGCAGGGCTCAGTGAGGCTAAGTAACTTGCCCACTTGCAGCCAGTGAGTGGGAAAGTCAAGACTCTAACCTGGGTTTTGCAACGCCAAGTCCAGAGTTCTTCCCACAGATGCCATTCCAGGTGCAACCTCGGGCCACCTCCTCCAGCATCCTCCTAGAATGTTACAGATCACATCAGTCTCTCTCCTTTCTGAACACCAACAACATAGCCTGTGTCGGTTTTACCTGTGGGTGAGCCTCCGCTGCCTCAGAGCTGTGCCTTGTTCTTTTTACCCACAGTGCAATGCAGGGGTATAGAGAGCAATGGTTTACCAGACACCAGACACACTTAATAGTGTCCACGCTTTCTCTTATATACCGCCCCCATGACTCTGTGACCTGGATAGATAAGCTTTGTTTGTTCTGTGGAGGGGGCCGTGGGGAGACGGAAGAGGGAGGAAATGGAAGGAAGTTAGTGGGTGACTTAAGATTCAGCACTAAAGGATTAAAGCATTAAGAACCCTGAGTTATGGGGACCAAGGTAAGATCCCTGCTTGGCTGGGAGAATAGAGAGATTAACTTTATTTCTTGAACACCTACTGGATATAACAGGGAGTGCGTTAGTGGGTTGTGACTTATTTAATGCAATCCTGCAATCATATTTTTAAGGGAACTCAGAGCACAAAATTGAATTAATCTTTATAATCCTTGGTTCATTGTACACTATCCTTATTGGCCCACATTTGAGTCCTAATTATTTATTTATTCTTTCAATCATTTATTTTAGTGATATGAACATCCTTGAACCTACAGACAACTTACACGTATTCATATGCTCTTTCCCTGTTCCTCCCTGCCTCTCTTTACTCACGCCAACCTATCGCCTATCACTTCCTTGCTCTTTTAGTTTTATGGCGCATATATGGAAACCTTAAAATATACTGTTTGGCTGTATTTAAATTTTAATAAAAGGACGTGCTTTTTTCACACTGCATTATTTTGCTAAGATTGGTTACTATGGTATCTCTGTAGTCCATTCATTTTCACAACTATGTGATATTCTATTGTTCAAATGTGCCACGGTTTACCCATTCTTCTTATGAGGGCCTTTGTGTGGCATTCAGTCTTTTGCTATTGCTAACAGTGCACTAAGAACACTCTTGCACAAGTTTTCTGTATGAGAATGTATAAGAATGCTCATGTATAAGAATGTTTCTAAGATTTATATATAAGAGTAGAATTGCTGGATCCATTTTACAGATGAGGACACTGAGGCTCAGAGAGGTAACTGAAACTGTTCAAGATCCCACAGCTAGTAAATAACCAGAATCAGGATTTGAACCCAGGACTGCTACGAAGAACAGAAGGTGAGGAAAAAGTGGGGGAAAGGGGATGTAGGGGCCCATCAGAGTAATGAGGAAACTCTTTTTACTTTACAGTCTTATCTTAAGATGAGAAATTCTATTTACTGAAGGTGCTGGGTGCTTTATTCAGAAGCTTCTTGACTTACAATGAGGTTATGTCCTAAGAAACCCCATTGTAAGTTGAAAATAGAGTAGGTAGAAAATGCATTTAATACACCTAACCTACCGGACAGCATAGCTTAGCCCTGCCTACCTTAAATGTGCTCAGAACACTCACATTAGCCTACAGTTGGGGAAAGTGATCTAACACAAAGCCTATTTTACAATAAAGTGTTGAACATCTTACGTAATTCATTGAATACTGCACTGAAAGTGAAAAACAGCATGGCTGTATGGGTGCGGTGCTCGAAGTATGATTTCTACTGAATGCATATAGCTTTCGCTCCATCACAAAGCTGAAAATCATAAATCGAACCATTGTAAGTCAGGGACTCCCATGTACCTGTTTTCATGTGCCTTGACCTATGATGGAACTGGGAAACTCCAGAGGTTGGGAAAACCTCTGCACTGATTTTGGACAAAGGGTCCCTTGGCCCTTTAAACCTTGGCACTGATCACTTTGTTACAGGAGGGGCAAACCTTTCTGGGCTTCAGAAGCAGCCTGTTCCGAGAGCATCCCCTCCCTCCCAAGTGAGGTGCTCCCAGACTGCCCACTACACACAAAGCCAGAGCCTCCCTTGTCCCTGCTCTGCAGCATCAATCCTCACTGCCTTCTGGCCACCTGCCCCCCACCCCACCCCAGGCACACACTAACCAAGGTGAGGCCACCCACAGAGGCATTTAATCATCCCTGAGTGCAAGGCCATGCCGCAGGCGCATGCAACAGGAAGGGACAACAAGACCTGCAGCTGCACTGTGATGTCAGTAATGGGGCAGGTGCACATTCAAATAAAGATTAGAATTACCAGGCAAATGTGCCCTCGGCAGACCAGCTGTTCACTGCCGCAGGCTTACGGGAGTCACGGATCTGGGTATATTTAAGAATAAGATCTGTGTATATTGAAGCAGGGCCTGTAAAAACCCTCCTCAGAGGGCCCCTCAACCTCACTCTTTCCCAAAGTCACAGACTGGCCCTCACCCAGCCTTCTGATGGAATTTGCTGAAGGTTTTAAGGGCTATCGGGGGAAAGAGTGTGGGTGCCAACTGGAAAAACTATCTCATATTGAAACCCTACAGGTGGAGGGCCAGGGACGTCAACTTTGCACAGGAAGGTGCTAATCGTGTGTCCTGTAAGTGCCCTGGGCAGTGGTGGCTGCCAGCCCAGAAATATCAGACTTGCCTCTTGCCCTCTGAGAGCTATACCCTGGGTAAAAACACAGAGAGAATGAACACATGAAAAGTTAAATAAATGGCTTAGCTCTATCCCAGAAAAGGGGGTCTAGAGAGTCCCACAGGTCTTTTCCTGGAGAGGGCAAAGCACGGGCACAGCAGGCAGTGGGAGGCACGGCTACAAGCAGCACCGTGCTGCAGCCACACGCACGTGCCCTGCGACACTGCCCCTCCACTCACTTGTGGAATCGGGAAGCAACCCCTCAGAGCCTCACCTAACTTTTCTGTAATATGGGATAATAATACCTGCTCCTAGGGCTGCGGTGAAGATTAAACAAGACATTCGTAAAACATGGGCACACTCAAGTGCTTCATAAATAGCAGCAATCCCTACATCAAGAACTGAATGGGCCTCCTCAGGCCCCCTCCCCATCAAGGTCTCTCTCCAAACTCGATGATTATAGGATGTGGGGGTACTTCCTCACCTCTGGTCTGTTTCTTTCCTCTCTTTTTGAGTTGGTGGTGAATATGTACACGATGGCATCTTCTACAGCTTTAGAGAGCATCTCCCTGCTCCCCCACCCCCACCACCCTCCCCTCCACCTCCACACACAAGCACAGACACTCCAACGGCTTCTGGGCTTCTCGGGGGCCTGCAGGGTAGGCTGCACGTGTCCTAGTGGAGGGGGAAAGGCAGTAGGCTGAAGCCCTGGAATCCCTCCAAGTGGCCCGGAATCACCAGCCTCTGCCCAGCCTGCTGCTGGCCACTCTGGCTGTGAGACAGATGCTGTCTCTGGTGCAGGGAAGTGGGAGCAGAGGCAGGTGCCACTGAAACAAAAGGCAGGCAGGCAGGACAGCTGCCGGCATGCTGAAGGGCATGTTCATGGGACCTTAGGTGGGGTAAGAGGGGGCTCATGACAGGCGCCTGGGCCACTGCAGGAGGTGCAAAATGCACCACGTTGGCTCTCCACTGTCCCTCCAGCCCTTTATTTTGGGGCCAGGCTCCCATGCTGCTGCTCAAAAAAAGGGCTCAGCCCAGGCTGGTGAGCAGGTGGCCAACAGCTGCTCCCTCGACAGAGCAAGCTTGTCTCCGTGGCTCAGTGCAGGCCCAGATGCCGCCCTCTGCGTGAGAATGTTTCCCCCTGGCTGAGACAAGTCCTTCTGCAGAGTTGCCTGCAAGGGCCGTTTGCCAGTGGGAAGGGCGAGGGTCCCAGGGCTCCCCTGGCTACTCACAGGCACTATCTCCTCTCTTATTTGCAGGTCGATTTATCTTAGCGACTACCCCCACCCCCCACCAGAGTCAGGAATGCGAGCCCATTGAGCCTGTTTGCCTTCCAGCCCTGGTTCAGTCCTCACTGGGTTTATCCCCATGTCCACCAGGTCAAGGCTAGAGCAAGGGCGGAGAGTGCTTGTGAGTAATTGCCCATACGCATCTCCCCAAGGGTCAGCTCTCCTTTTCCCTGTGCTGCAGGGAGACTCTTGAGGAAGTCTGCCCTGACCCAGCATGCCGCTATTTCCCGGGCTGCTGTGGTTTGAATGTGATTATGACACACAATGTCTCAGAAACCGTGCTTGAGAATCCCCCTTCCCAGCGCCTCACTCCTTCCTTACCATTTCCTGGGAGATGCTGCCAACCTAGGCCCTGAGGAGTTGCAGGTTTAAATCATCCTTGCTTATTGGTTAAAACTGACCTGATAAAGCACTTACTGGAAAATCCTGACAATTTTATTTTTAGGACATATGATAAAATTATTTCCCTTAATATCCCAGCAAACCCACACAGAGCAATTCTGTCTTCCAGGCAGGCTCCATTTCCATCTATTCCAGAGCCATTTACACCCTCTGTACCTTGAATAAGAACAACCACATCAATTATGTTTCCTGTGTTTCTCCAAAGTCTGCAAAGTCAAAAATAGCACTCTGGTTATCCCACGATAAATAAGATGAGAGCATGCCGAAGGGGCCTGACCAGCTGACTGGGCTCAGGGATTTGTTTTTTTAGCACTGCCAACTCAGACATGCAGTTAATCTGTTTGTGTTTTGGATGCCACATTGAAAAGCCTGTGTGACAAGTGAGTGATCCTGTTACATTTAGCTCATAGTGCACCCAAGGATTGGCTCCCTGGCCAGGGCAGAGCACCCTTCTCAATGAAAGACGCCTTGTTTGGTTTCTAGCTGAGAGAGGTCCTCTTCTTCTGCAAGTACAACTTACCTTCCAACTACGTTGACAGACTTTCTGTTGCCAACTGCTCCATGACAGGTTCTGACCACAGCAAGGTTTAGAGACCTGGTGCTGAGATGCCTACAGACCGGTGTATCCAAGTCTTACAGCTACTACTTTTTGAGCACCTACACAATACAGGTCCTGCCCCAAGTGCTATGCACATGTCATCTCTAATTCTCACACCAGCCCTGCCTTGAAGTGTGGGTATTATTATCTCTCTTTTGCTAATAAGAAAACTGAGGCTATGAGGGGCTAAGTACCTTCTCTCCACACACAGAGTAAGCAACAGTGTCAGGATCCAGTGTCAGTCCTGTCTGCCTCCAAATCCTGTGTTCTCCCTCGTATCACATGGTTTTGGGGAGAGCCCCTGCCCCTTTTGGTGCCTGCAAGGTTGGTATTAGTGCCTACAGAGATGGGGGTTACTTCTCATTCCTTGAGAAGGGCATGTTTGGAGCCTGCACCCCACAGATGTGCTCTCCTGTGGCAGATGCACTTGTGCCTGGGTTGTGAACGGGTCATGACCCAGCTTCCCCAGAAAGAATGCTGTGCTCCGAGGATGCTGGCTGGTCTGCGCTGGGGGAGACAGCCACAGACTGACTGTCCTAATGGAGACTGAGTACAAAGGGCAGGGCAGAAACAAAACAAACCCAGGTAATTGCCCCTGCACTCACTGCCAGGAACAGCTCAGGCAGATAATCGGTTCATCCAGTCTCCACCGGCCTTTGCAGCATGTCTTTCAGCCACCATCATTTTCCTCCAGGCCTCCAGCTTATCCAGTAGCCAAGACTTCTGAGCAAGCTGAAGACAGAGAACTGACCCTCATTTCTACTCCTACACTCACCTCTAGCGACCTGCATGGTGTGTGCTCGTCCTTCCCAACCCATGAGCAGTTTAGCTCCTGCATTCCCAGGTTCCTTCCCCCGTCATGCCCCATCCTACCCCCTCCCCTGCACTCCCTTCTAGTCCACAGCACAGCAATAGTTAAGGGCACCGGGCTCTGGATTTACAGCACCAGGGTTATAAATCCCAATTCTGCCACCTGCACATTATATGACCTTGTACATATCACTCAACCTCTCTGGGCTTCGGTTTCCTCATCCGTAGGTGGGGATAATAACAGTATCTACCTGTTATGGGCTGAATTGTGTCCTTTGAAAATTCATATGTTGAAGCCTAACCCCTAATACCTCAGAATGTGACTGTATTTGGAGACAGTGCTCTTAAAGAGGTGAGGATGGGGCTTTAATCCCATATGACTGGTGAGAAGAGGAAGAGACACCAAGGGTTCAAGGGTAGGTAGGAAAGACCATGCGAGGACACAAGAAGAAGGCAGACACCTGCAAGCCAATGGGAGAGGCCTTCAAAGAAACCAAACCTGCCAACAACTTGATCTTGGTCTTCTAGCCTCCAGAACTGTGAGAAAACATGATTTCTGTTGTTTAAGCCACCCAGTCTGTGGTATTATGTTTTGGCAACCTGAACAAACTAATACACTCCCTCAAAAAATTTTTGCAAGGATCCAACTAGGGGAACCATCTAAGTTGCCCAGCAAGGTTCTGGCTCCTGAGTGTTTCCTGCTAGCACTTCTGCTTCTGAGTGTGCAGCCGCTGACTTCCTGCACCGCTCCTCTGGTAAGTGCCAGTGCTTGTCAGGCTCTGAGTCCTTGTAAGAGCTAAGTAAGTTCTTTAAGGGCCCAGGTGTGAGATTTCTTGCTTCCACTCCCCAGTCTACCCAAGTGCCTCATCTGTAAGAGGTGCTCAAAAAACATTTGCAGATTCAAGATTCTTTCAACAAATGTTTGGGGACTAGAGAGGTAAACAAAGCAGAAGCTCAGGAAGAAAGCAGAGCAAAGTCTCTGCCCTGGGGGAGCTTAGAGTCTGATCCTGTGATGTAATTTGCCTTGAGCAGTTTTCTTTTGCATTCACCTGAGAAGCAAGTGAGCTAAGTGGAGATGCTGGTTTGGCTCCCTGGTGACTCCAGTGTGAGAGAAGACACCACTCGGTGCACACTTCGTGCCTACTGTGTGCCGCACCCTTCCCATGGTAACCTACTTAGTGTTCATAAATGCCCCACGTGGTTGGCTATGTTATTATTATTTTAGTTCTAAAGAAGAGAAAACTGAGGCACAGAAGTAACTTCCCTAGGATCACACAATTTAGAAAAGTTAAAGCTGGGATTCAAACCCAGACAGTCTATCATCAGAGCCCAAATGATCAGGAAGGGTGTGTTGATGAAACCCTGGTCAAAGGCAGTTGTCTCAGGCCTGTGGCTTTCCTGTTTCCATGGCTGGGCATCCAGCCACTGTGACCAGGAGGCTGGGCTTGGAATCCCCTCTCATGAAGGGACAGCATGTCCCACCCTCTCCCTTCAGCCTTCAGGGCTTTGTTCCACCTCTCCTGGACAGGACACAAGTACAGACCCTGCAATGGACTGAATGTTTGTGCCCCCCTGTCCCCATACATATATTGAAACCATAATCCCAATGTGATGGTATTTGGAAGTGGGGCCTTTGGGAGATGATTAGGTTATGAGAGTGGAGCCCTTGTGATTGGGATTAGTGCCTTTTATAANCAGTGCAGGCCCAGATGCCGCCCTCTGCGTGAGAATGTTTCCCCCTGGCTGAGACAAGTCCTTCTGCAGAGTTGCCTGCAAGGGCCGTTTGCCAGTGGGAAGGGCGAGGGTCCCAGGGCTCCCCTGGCTACTCACAGGCACTATCTCCTCTCTTATTTGCAGGTCGATTTATCTTAGCGACTACCCCCACCCCCCACCAGAGTCAGGAATGCGAGCCCATTGAGCCTGTTTGCCTTCCAGCCCTGGTTCAGTCCTCACTGGGTTTATCCCCATGTCCACCAGGTCAAGGCTAGAGCAAGGGCGGAGAGTGCTTGTGAGTAATTGCCCATACGCATCTCCCCAAGGGTCAGCTCTCCTTTTCCCTGTGCTGCAGGGAGACTCTTGAGGAAGTCTGCTCTGACCCAGCATGCCGCTATTTCCCGGGCTGCTGTGGTTTGAATGTGATTATGACACACAATGTCTCAGAAACCGTGCTTGAGAATCCCCCTTCCCAGCGCCTCACTCCTTCCTTACCATTTCCTGGGAGATGCTGCCAACCTAGGCCCTGAGGAGTTGCAGGTCCTGACCCAGCATGCCGCTATTTCCCGGGCTGCTGTGGTTTGAATGTGATTATGACACACAATGTCTCAGAAACCGTGCTCGAGAATCCCCCTTCCCAGCGCTTCACTCCTTCCTTACCATTTCCTGGGAGATGCTGCCAACCTAGGCCCTGAGGAGTTGCAGGTTTAAATCATCCTTGCTTATTGGTTAAAACTGACCTGATAAAGCACTTACTGGAAAATCCTGACAATTTTATTTTTAGGACATATGATAAAATTATTTCCCTTAATATCCCAGCAAACCCACACAGAGCAATTCTGTCTTCCAGGCAGGCTCCATTTCCATCTATTCCAGAGCCATTTACACCCTCTGTACCTTGAATAAGAACAACCACATCAATTATGTTTCCTGTGTTTCTCCAAAGTCTGCAAAGTCAAAAATAGCACTCTGGTTATCCCACGATAAATAAGATGAGAGCATGCCGAAGGGGCCTGACCAGCTGACTGGGCTCAGGGATTTGTTTTTTTAGCACTGCCAACTCAGACATGCAGTTAATCTGTTTGTGTTTTGGATGCCACATTGAAAAGCCTGTGTGACAAGTGAGTGATCCTGTTACATTTAGCTCATAGTGCACCCAAGGATTGGCTCCCTGGCCAGGGCAGAGCACCCTTCTCAATGAAAGACGCCTTGTTTGGTTTCTAGCTGAGAGAGGTCCTCTTCTTCTGCAAGTACAACTTACCTTCCAACTACGTTGACAGACTTTCTGTTGCCAACTGCTCCATGACAGGTTCTGACCACAGCAAGGTTTAGAGACCTGGTGCTGAGATGCCTACAGACCGGTGTATCCAAGTCTTACAGCTACTACTTTTTGAGCACCTACACAATACAGGTCCTGCCCCAAGTGCTATGCACATGTCATCTCTAATTCTCACACCAGCCCTGCCTTGAAGTGTGGGTATTATTATCTCTCTTTTGCTAATAAGAAAACTGAGGCTATGAGGGGCTAAGTACCTTCTCTCCACACACAGAGTAAGCAACAGTGTCAGGATCCAGTGTCAGTCCTGTCTGCCTCCAAATCCTGTGTTCTCCCTCGTATCACATGGTTTTGGGGAGAGCCCCTGCCCCTTTTGGTGCCTGCAAGGTTGGTATTAGTGCCTACAGAGATGGGGGTTACTTCTCATTCCTTGAGAAGGGCATGTTTGGAGCCTGCACCCCACAGATGTGCTCTCCTGTGGCAGATGCACTTGTGCCTGGGTTGTGAACGGGTCATGACCCAGCTTCCCCAGAAAGAATGCTGTGCTCCGAGGATGCTGGCTGGTCTGCGCTGGGGGAGACAGCCACAGACTGACTGTCCTAATGGAGACTGAGTACAAAGGGCAGGGCAGAAACAAAACAAACCCAGGTAATTGCCCCTGCACTCACTGCCAGGAACAGCTCAGGCAGATAATCGGTTCATCCAGTCTCCACCGGCCTTTGCAGCATGTCTTTCAGCCACCATCATTTTCCTCCAGGCCTCCAGCTTATCCAGTAGCCAAGACTTCTGAGCAAGCTGAAGACAGAGAACTGACCCTCATTTCTACTCCTACACTCACCTCTAGCGACCTGCATGGTGTGTGCTCGTCCTTCCCAACCCATGAGCAGTTTAGCTCCTGCATTCCCAGGTTCCTTCCCCCGTCATGCCCCATCCTACCCCCTCCCCTGCACTCCCTTCTAGTCCACAGCACAGCAATAGTTAAGGGCACCGGGCTCTGGATTTACAGCACCAGGGTTATAAATCCCAATTCTGCCACCTGCACATTATATGACCTTGTACATATCACTCAACCTCTCTGGGCTTCGGTTTCCTCATCCGTAGGTGGGGATAATAACAGTATCTACCTGTTATGGGCTGAATTGTGTCCTTTGAAAATTCATATGTTGAAGCCTAACCCCTAATACCTCAGAATGTGACTGTATTTGGAGACAGTGCTCTTAAAGAGGTGAGGATGGGGCTTTAATCCCATATGACTGGTGAGAAGAGGAAGAGACACCAAGGGTTCAAGGGTAGGTAGGAAAGACCATGCGAGGACACAAGAAGAAGGCAGACACCTGCAAGCCAATGGGAGAGGCCTTCAAAGAAACCAAACCTGCCAACAACTTGATCTTGGTCTTCTAGCCTCCAGAACTGTGAGAAAACATGATTTCTGTTGTTTAAGCCACCCAGTCTGTGGTATTATGTTTTGGCAACCTGAACAAACTAATACACTCCCTCAAAAAATTTTTGCAAGGATCCAACTAGGGGAACGATCTAAGTTGCCCAGCAAGGTTCTGGCTCCTGAGTGTTTCCTGCTAGCACTTCTGCTTCTGAGTGTGCAGCCGCTGACTTCCTGCACCGCTCCTCTGGTAAGTGCCAGTGCTTGTCAGGCTCTGAGTCCTTGTAAGAGCTAAGTAAGTTCTTTAAGGGCCCAGGTGTGAGATTTCTTGCTTCCACTCCCCAGTCTACCCAAGTGCCTCATCTGTAAGAGGTGCTCAAAAAACATTTGCAGATTCAAGATTCTTTCAACAAATGTTTGGGGACTAGAGAGGTAAACAAAGCAGAAGCTCAGGAAGAAAGCAGAGCAAAGTCTCTGCCCTGGGGGAGCTTAGAGTCTGATCCTGTGATGTAATTTGCCTTGAGCAGTTTTCTTTTGCATTCACCTGAGAAGCAAGTGAGCTAAGTGGAGATGCTGGTTTGGCTCCCTGGTGACTCCAGTGTGAGAGAAGACACCACTCGGTGCACACTTCGTGCCTACTGTGTGCCGCACCCTTCCCATGGTAACCTACTTAGTGTTCATAAATGCCCCACGTGGTTGGCTATGTTATTATTATTTTAGTTCTAAAGAAGAGAAAACTGAGGCACAGAAGTAACTTCCCTAGGATCACACAATTTAGAAAAGTTAAAGCTGGGATTCAAACCCAGACAGTCTATCATCAGAGCCCAAATGATCAGGAAGGGTGTGTTGATGAAACCCTGGTCAAAGGCAGTTGTCTCAGGCCTGTGGCTTTCCTGTTTCCATGGCTGGGCATCCAGCCACTGTGACCAGGAGGCTGGGCTTGGAATCCCCTCTCATGAAGGGACAGCATGTCCCACCCTCTCCCTTCAGCCTTCAGGGCTTTGTTCCACCTCTCCTGGACAGGACACAAGTACAGACCCTGCAATGGACTGAATGTTTGTGCCCCCCTGTCCCCATATATATATTGAAACCATAATCCCAATGTGATGGTATTTGGAACCGGGGCCTTTGGGAGATGATTAGGTTATGAGAGTGGAGCCCTTGTGATTGGGATTAGTGCCTTCATATATTGAAACCCTAATCCCAATGTGATGGTATTTGGAAGTGGGGCCTTTGGGAGATGATTAGGTTATGAGAGTGGAGCCCTTGTGATTGGGATTAGTGCCTTTTATAAGAGGCCAGAGAACTAACCAGCTCTCTTTCCTCTGTGTGAGTATATGTTGAGCAGTCAGCAGTCTGCAATCCAGAAGAGGAACCTCCCAGAACCCAACCATGCTGCCACCCTCACCTTGCACTTCCAGCCTCCAGAACTGTGAGAAATAAATTTCTGTTGTCTATAAGCCACCCAGTCTATGGTACTTTGTTATAGCAGCCCAAACAGACTAAGAGATTCTAAGTAAGAAGTATCCACAGGAGGGAGTTATCTCAGTGACATCTTTTGTCTCCCTGTGGCCATGGCTCTCACTTTGTTGATGTAGATAATAGGATTTGTTTTATTCTACATGTACCGCATTTTGGTGAGAGGCCAGGCATATTGCTAAGTGTCTTATGTGTGTACGAGCCTTCTTTCAAGGCCTAGGAAAGAGAGCTCAGATACCAAAGCAGGTTCCAGACTAAGCAAACACTCCAGGGAGCAGGTAGAGACCCAGTGAGAGGGCACTGAAAACCTGTCCCATGGAGAAAATACCAGGGCTGGAGAGAATTTGTGAAGGCTTTTGGAGAGAGCTGTTTGTGTGCCCTGAGCCCCACTCCACCGGAAGGAGGGGGGAGGAATGCCTATCTCTCATCTCACTCCCAGGGAGAGCCTGGCATGGGTCCCTGGCATGGGTCCCCTACCATGCTCAAGGACCCAGGTGACTGGTGTCTGATTCCAGCTAGGAAAATCAATAATGTGAGCAGTGGGCTGGCTGGGGGCCATGGCCGCAAAGCAAAGGACAGCAGCTGCTGCCTTGTAATTCTATGGGGAACAAGGACTAAATGCTTCCACTGGGCGAGTTGGGCCTCTTGAGAGAAAGACTGGCAGGAGTTTATCCTGGGACCTGTCCAAGACGGTGGGCCAGAGGGGTAAACAGACTGCAGCAGAGAGAAGCTGGGGCACTGTCCAGGAAGGACCAGGCCACCAGCCGGAGTGGACTCATTCACCCTCACTGGGGGAACTATAAGGGGGATTCCCAAGATACAGGGTCTCCAATGAACCAAGAAGGACGCACTAGAGTCCTCCCAGGCCTAGAGAGCCCATGGCCTATCCTGGATGGCATCTGCATCAGGTGTCACTCCCTTCCCTCCCCTTCCTCCCCTCCACTCACTCCTGGAGGTGTCAGAAACCCCAGGTGGCAATAGGGGTAGGAGGAGAAAAAGGGCAAACCTGGAAGGAGAGAAGCCAGCCACAGCCCCTTTGCCAGTGGTGGGCCTCCAGTCTGCAGCAGCCCCAGCCCATTGCCCAGTCTACAAAACTGGGGGTGATCATTTGCATCACAAAAGGCGTTTTCATTTAATCCAAAGGAATTACCTTTGAAGAAGCATCAGCTTTCTTTTACAGACAGACATCTCTGGTGCATTTCAAATTGTTTGGAATGTTAAGGTTTTGTATCTCTCTCTCTTACCACTCCACCTGAAGAATGAGCTCTTGTGAGCAGACACTGTGCCTTATCTTCCTTTGGTAACCTCCATGGAAGCTGTCACCAGAGACACTCAATGATCTGATGGGCAATACACACCTTTCAAGGACACACTGATTGTGTAAAGGAAGGAGCAAGATCAACCCCTGCGTTCTCAGATTGTTACAGCTGAACAAACATACAAACCATCTGAGCCTTTTCTCTCCCTGCATTTTCAAGCCGTAGGTGGTACTAATAAAAATACCGCCTCACATTGGTATAGCACCTCACAGTTTCAAAGCCACTCTCATAACCCAAAGTCACCCTCCACCCTCATGCTCATCCCCAAACCATTCCCCTCTTGTTTCCACCCACACACCTGCTTTTCCCGATGACCAGCCCTGTGCCAGCCTCTGCCAGGATGAAGTCGCATGCTCCCCCAGGGGGTCCATGTGTTAATGTGAAGAGTTTCCTCACAAAGAGTCAGCTGGCCAGAAACGTGGGCAGAGAGCAAAGGGCAGCTTGTTCAGGTTCTGTTTATTATGTTCTCACAGCCTTGTGTATAGTAAAGGTGAATGACATTACTCCACTTGACACGGTCATGAAACAACTGAATGAGGACTCCATTGGCCGAGTGGCTTATGCGGCAGATGAGCTGCTACAGATCTCTTGTGCTCACTGCGTGACTCGGCTGATGCCCCTGTGGCTGGGGTGCAGACCGAGCCTGGCCACCTTCTCCGCACCCGGCAGAGGGCAGGGAGCAGAAGGATCGAAAGGGAGTAAGGATCAAGAAAGGAACGATTTATTGAGAGGACCCAGATCCCAAACCTGGGAAAGCCAGTGGCCCCATCCTGAAGTCTCCCCTTTCAGTCCACAGCATTTTGTGGAGTCCAGAGAGGCCACAGGGACAGGAGGACACCTCAGCTCTTGGCTTCTTCCTCCACAGTCTCATGCCAAGTGGCACGGTGGCACTGGCTCTCAATGCCAGGAGTGACTTTGCCACCTCTCTTGCCTCTAACGTGAAGGGATACAGACTTAAAGAAAGCTGGCACTCGGCAGATTGAAAGATGGCCTAGGATGGAAAACTGTCATGCCTCTGCCCTGCTTGCAGGAGAGTGGCTCTCAATGCCAGGAGTGACTTTGCCACCTCTCTTGCCTCTAACGTGAAGGGATACAGACTTAAAGAAAGCTGGCACTTGGCAGATTGAAAGATGGCCTAGGATGGAAAACTGTCATGCCTCTGCCCTGCTTGCAGGAGAGCACAGACAGGGTCAGGAGAGTCCTGGGCACTCTCGTGGATGGGAGACCATCCTGCCTCTGAATGGGCTACGTGCCGCCTTTCCCTCTGACACATGGAGAAGCAGACACCACATCGGCAGCTTGTCTGTCCTGCCCTGCTCCTTCCTCTCCAGTCTTCCCCATTCCCAACCTCCTCCAGCTCTTCACACACTAGGTTCATAGCACAAAGGGCCTGGGGCACCAGGACACACCCTACCGAGGAGAAGTGCCCAGGGCGTGCCTCCAGAGGCAGGGCCTGCAGCCCGGACAGACGCTACTTCACAGCTTTGGTTTATTCACAGCAGCAAGTTCTGGGGAGAGCACCAGAGAGCAAAATCAGCTAGGTACTCCCCAGCTGCCCCTCCAGCCTAGGACCAAAGAGGGCATAGGAAGGGGTTGGAACAAAGATCAAAACCCTACTGTGGCCTTACAAAGCCTCACAGATCTTGATATCCCCAGGATGTGACACCTTCCAGAGAGAAAGGTGGAGGTCACTATGCTACTACTATTACCACTAGCATGACACTCTTACCCACTACCTGAGCTCTGGCTACCATGTTGCATGGCCTTGGGTACAGGGCACAGCCCAACACAGATGGCCAAACAAAGGAGCGCATGAAAACAAATGGGAGACAGCCCCCAGAGCAAGCTTGGAGGAAGCCTGCGACAGGACTCAGACACACAACAGAGCTTGGATCTCTTGATCAAGTAGCCTTCGCTCCCCACCTTTGGCATACCTGCTGCCAAACAGTGCACATAACTTGGGCCAAAGCAGTCTTATGTCCAAGGAGCACGTCAGGCTGAGAGGGCACAGAGGGCAGCTGGCTGGCGGGTTTCCTGGTCACTGTGCTTGTCTGTGTCTGGGCACGCTCTTGTCCCTGGACCCTCACAGCTGTACTTTACCTCAGCCGTGTTCCTTCTCACTCCTCAGGCCAGTGCTTCCTAACCCCATCTGCACACTGGAGTCACCTGTAGAGCTTTAAGAGCTACTGACGCCTGGGTCCCTACCAAAGAGCTTCTGATTTAGCTGTTCTGGGGTGGGACCTGCGACATGCGAGTTTTTAAAGCTCCGCACGTGATTCTAATGAGCAGCCAACGTTGCAAGCCACAACGTCCACAGTCTACTACACACCCAGGAGCTTATTAAAAATGCAGATTTCTGGGTCCCATCCCAGTTCTGTCAGATCAGCATCTCTGGGAATGGAACCTAGGAATTAGCACTTGTAACAGTCTTTCCAGGTGACCCCTGTGCATGCTCCAGTCTATTAAGAAATGCAGAGTGCCTCAGAGGCTCCTTCCCCAGTCCAGAGGTGCCCAAGGCTGTGACTGGTTGACATGGACTGTGCTCTCTTTACTTCACCAAAGACAACGGAAAATCTCACACCCGCCCCAGAACAGGTTAGTACTCCAGTGGGGCTAAAGACCACTCAGGGATGGAAACGTTCTAAACAGCAGTTCTAAACGTCACAGCTCTGCCCAGCTTACTGTCTGGACTTGCCTTGAGCCTACACACACCCCAGGACCAGAGCAAGCCTTGAGTCCAGAAGGCAGCCCACTGCACAAGCCTGGTGTGAGGAGCAAAGGGAAGACGGTAAGTGGAAGTGTCACCTGCCAATGCCACAAGGTGCGTCAGGGCTTGGGGAAGAGCAAAGAGGAGACAGGGCGGGGCTGGGAGACATGGAAGCTCAGGGATGAGGTATGCTTGGATATTGCTCTAGATGTTGTAAACATTTCTCTTTGTTTCATCACAGATCAAAATCTGGGTTGGCATGACCAATGTGCCTAACGTCGGCATCAGAGCAGAGGGCTCTGTGCCTTTCATGGGAAGCAGGGTAGGCAGGGTGTGAGGAAAGCTCCCCACCATGGGAAGACCATGTCTGCGGTGTACTAGTCTAATGCTCACAATTTTCACATGCACGCGAACACAGAGACACTCCACAGGAGTGCCACAAATATAGCTATCGTGTTCCTCTACACATGCACACACGCCCACATCCCTTTGCTTAGCTGCAAAACTCAGGATACCCAAGCTTGGTCCTTCACACCTCCCC